>NW_027494770.1:147500-259247 GCF_021521415.1 Bidens hawaiensis
TATGCTATAATAACTAGTCTAAAAAGTATCTGACATGATGATGATGGTAGCTATTGCCCGACATGGCTGTATGGTACTACACAAAATGCAGAATGATGATGACTATAGTCATCGGTTGATGGAGTTGTACGGTCTTATGCGACATATGGAATGATGATGACAATAATTATCGCGCGATGGGGTTGTACGGTCTTACGCAGCATATGGAATGATGATGATGACAGTCATCTTCTGACGAGCCTGCATGGCCTTACACGACATATAAAATGAATAGGTTGTATATGATATGTATTATATGATGAGCGTGCATGCTATATGATCATATTACAGTTACAAATGTTATTATGATACAACCTGATATGATATATACGATATGTTATGGTATGGCGTTGGTGTAGAAGTTAGGTTAAGTTTTAAAAGTAGATCTTATTAAGTGTAGATAACTTTTAGTATAAGCCTCAGGTTGATTGTAGGTAGGTTGGGCTAGTGAGGAACACATTAGCGGGCTATCAGAGTTAGCGACATATGTTTATGAATATTTATGTTGAACTATGTTATGTTTTAAAGACTATGTGTTATGTTTAAATGTTTTAAGACTTTGTATGTTTTTCGCTGCTTGTGTTAACTGAAATTGTCGGGTTTGAGAACCATGTCACATGAGTAAATCCACCGAAGAAACTACCCAGGTTTAGGCGTTTCATAGACCCATCTAACACATTTCCTTTAAGCGACTTTTTTTCATTCTACATGACCTATAGGCGCAACGAACCGAACCAATACAGTAACGAACTAAATTGGTGTCGACTAACTCCTACTGTAACATGTTGTTTTATTGTAAATAGTTCACCATTAAGATTAAGTAGCACATATTCATTTGGGAAGGATTTCAAACTCATCAAGAGATAAAGACTCATCAAATATAAACCAAGTTGTCTGATAAATCCCTAGAATACATCAACCATAAGTTACATAGAAATAAGTGGTTTGAAACGTATAAAGTGTTCATGTCGTTGAAGAAACACGAAATCACCCCTGGGTCTAATGACTTAGGCCCGAGGTTAATATTTAGTATCTCCCACGAAAGGTTTGGTGTTATCCGGCGCAAACGAGCAGAACCATCTATAAAACAGAACACCGTAAGCTCTTTACGAGAAGGAGATGTGGGGGGGGGGGTTCTCGTAACCACCCTCCGGCATAAGAATCGGTATGTATGATTGAGTATAAATGAATAGCAAGCTCTGCGGAATACTAGAGAGTATTCTTATGCAAGAGTCCAGATCCTTACTATTTGAGGTTATGGGGTATTTATTGTCGGATGGGAAGAGAGAGAAGGTATGGCCACCTGCCATGTCAGAAAAATCAAGAGGCTTGCACGTGCGTCAGGGGAGTTGGTAGACAATATGGCCGACCGACATTGACGTCTCGAACAACATAGTACTATTGATTCTGTGTTGTTAATTCCTTTATGAAGATATCTCCTTTTTGCACCATACCTCGGGAGATCTTTGGGGCACTATTTCCCTAGGTGTCCGGAATGTTTGGCGCACAATGGTGTATATTTTAGCGCCGCGAGGTGTATTCGGTGCTTGTCCTTTATGTAGGTCCTAATAATGGATCAAACAACTTGTTTTTCAATCAATCTCTAACTACAAGCTAGCGGAACTCACTTGTATCCAACCGAGATCTCGGATCTTGTTGGTGTTTGGTTATTACCCGAAATAGAAAGAAAGATGGAGTAGGGAGAGAGTTGGTGAAGAGATAAGGTTAGAATATTTTTGAAAGGTTATTTTTATTACGTGTATGCCTCACCTTATATAGGGGAGGGCATGCCATACTAGTCTTTCATTAGATTGGACCAATGGGCTCGAAATACATGACATTCGACCCAAACATACAATAAACAAAACTGACAAGCTAACATCATACATCATGAATAGATGATGGTTGGGTATTTTGTATATATATTAGTGTATTAATTATGTATTTTTATTGAATATATTGTTAGAACTTTGGTACTTCATACGTGCTTTTGTATTTCAGGTCATTGATCGTTAAAGATGTTTAATTAGAGATTTGTACGAGCATGGAATGATATCTCGGGAATACCGGAGCATGATTTGTTGTCTTGGGAAGTATTACAAGGATTCGGGAAGAGTATGGATGAGAAATCATAAGCCGATGTTAAAACTGAACAAGATGGGTTGACAAAACGCGACCAAGAAGTAAAATGGGCATATCCTGGGCTAGAAAATGAGTTACGGGAGCCATAATATATGAATTTTGGGTTTCTCGACGAGATAAATCTGAATATGATGTTTTCTTAGGTCGTGATACGTGATGAGATGGTCATATGGCAATCGCGTATCGCGATGGACATAAAAACGAGTTTTGACCTATATTTTCTATTTTACAAACCCTAATCAAGGATGACGACTTCCAGCAGTTGTTTGGCAATTTTGGGTGAATTCCAGGGCTACCAATCATATCTTGATCAATCCTAATGGCCTTCCTCATCATAATTGAAGATCTATCGATTACGATGCTCGGCTAGTCTTCTCCGAATCATACCCGGGATGTAAAGTTCATATTATTTTCAGTTTTATCATGTACTGAGAACGAATACTTTGTAACTATTGTTGATTAATCTATGGGTATTGATGTTTAGTATTGTTGTGCATTCAATCGGTTTAGGTTTACGTTGATTAGAACGATTAGTTTGTCGGTTGCTATACTAATTGCTCATAGGACTGCTTTGACTAGTTGAATTCAATGAAGCATGCAATTGCCCTTAGTTGAGTCACACTGGTAGGGATTGTTTGATAACCAGTGCCGTGTGTTAGTGATTGTTGGTGCCTAAGGTTTAGCTCGTTAGTCAGTCCGTGTTAATCAATGATAGTTAATATGTTAGGTTGCATGAGATTACTGTTTATATGCATACTTGAACCCCGGGTGTGATTTGCTTTTATTAATTGCTTCAATTTGTTAAAGTGTTTAATCAGTATTAGAACTCAACCTTATTTGCTTGTTTGATCAGCACTAAAATCTCTTACTTCGTAATATTAGAAATCTGTTACACGATTACATTGACCACATACTCCTGGTGGATACGATACCTTATTTACCCTATCTACTTAGGTTATTTAGGTTTTTGCATGACTCAAACGACGGTCATCAATAGATCAAACAAATACAAAAGATTATTATACAAAATGGGGCGTTACAATCTCCCTCGAGTCTTTAGTATTTGATCCGCCAACTTTTGTCTTCAGTCGGTTTCATAGTCGAAGTGTTCATCTTTTTCATATAGTTGATTGTCCACATGGAAATGAACGAACTTGTTGAACTTCTCAACTATCATGTCAGAGTTTTCTCGACTAACATCTTCGACCTTGCCCAATGGGGAGTTGTACGACTTCAACAGATCTTCTTTGCTGAGTGCAGCCAGCTCATGCTCATCAAAGAAGCGAAGGAAATGCATTCTTTCACAATAGATGACAACCTCTCTGGTGTTGTTGTCGAACTCCTAACATATGAAATCATGAAAGATGTTGGGCAGAAACGGTTCCCCATGATAGATCGGTCTCCCATCTTTATGGGTCTTGTACCTCCATGCCTTTGTCTTCTTTCCTGAGACCGGATCAATCTCAGTTGGATGACGGTACGACTTACCCTTGTTAAGCTTGAAGTTAGGGTAGTCATTCTTCCATTCTCTGCTTAAGAATCTCATAAACCATCCTATCAAATCCTCCTTACCTGCACCTTGACATACGAAGCGTCTGAAGTAATTCATGTCGAGCTCAGATAAAGTATGCATATCAGTGTAGTACATGTAGATCAAATCCTTGTTGGCACGTCAGATTGCCCATGTTTTGCTGGATGGGTGCCACTTACAGTAGATAATTGGGGAGTTATCGTGATACGGGTAGAGACAGTCTTTGAGACTTGCAACTCTGGTGATGTAGTGTCTTTTCTTCATCCTTCTTCTCGGTTGTTGAGAAGATTCACCGCATGTTGATGAAAGGGCCATCAACCTGGCTGGCTCCTGACCTTAATCCACATTTTCACCACGAACTGGAATGCCTGGGTTCGGTGAATAGTTTATTTCATCATCAGTTTCCATGGCTTCTTGAGCTTGAGGACCTGCAATATCATCAAAACTAAAAAAATAGGAGATCTCAGCCTTCAATGCAGCATCCGCATCTCTTATATTCTTTGTGGGATCTTCAAAGATAAGATCCCTTGACGAGTCATCATGTGGTTGACTCGTTCCATTTCCACCACCATCACCACCTTCATCGCTATTACCATCACCGCCACAATTACGCGGTTCATCAAAACTATCATGAGGAACATCACCCTCATCATCATCTTCCTCATCATCTTCGTTTTCATTCTGATCATTATCGGACTCGTCATCTTCCTCCTCTTCAACCACCACTTCCTCCTTGTTCTCAGCAGCAGTTGCTCCAACATCCGGAGCAGTCACTTGAACGGTCTTAACACTCACATGTGAAACAATAGTTTTCTCAACAATTGTTCCAGTGACCACTGCTGCTTCACTAACACCAAGTCCAACACCACTTCCACTCGCACCATCAATTTCTTTGACTCCACTACCACTTGCGGCAGTTTTAGAACCAACAGTTTGAGCATCAGCAATGAGCTCAGTCAAAGCGACTTGTCTCCCTTTTCTCTTGTTATCATCATCATCATCATCATCATAATCATTGGAGTCAGTCCAGCTTTGGAAAACTGCTTTGAAATTCGGTTATTGAGGTTGTCAATATCTTCATTAGTCAGCTTCATTACCTCAACGACCGTAAGATATCGGTTAACAAGAGCTTCATCGACCGTGTTTTAAGCATTTATAAAGCGGTCATGTTGCTCTATAAAGGTGAGGCAGTGAATGTGGTTGACCTGAATGTGGTTCCCCTAAGTGGTGAGGTAAAGGATGAGCTAAATGGTGATGAGATTGGTGAGGTTGTCCTAGCTGGGGAGAGAGGCAGTTGTTGTATGGGTGAAGTATGTGTTAGTTCGGTTTCGTGTTCGGTTATTTGTGGAAGGGGAAGGCCTTGGATGGGTAGGTCTTGGTGTGTGGGAGATTGTTCGGGAGAGGTTATGGGTGAGTCATGAAGTCTCCTAGAGGTGGATTTGGTTTTGGTTTTGGATTTGGCTTTGGTTTTAAGTCTTGTCACATGAATTTTTTTGCCTTTTAGAGTTTTTATGGTACGGGATAGGGTGGTTGGTGAGGCTAGATGTGTGTCAGCTTGGGTGGTTGGTGGTGGTTGTGTCAAAGTGGAAGCAGGGGGAAAAATTTCCTTAAACTTGCGACACCCGGCTAAAAATTAGCCTAATTCATGGTTTTACTTATAAAACCATGACCTCATCTCCCTATATATATATATATATATATATATATATGCCCACACACACATCACAAACACTCCATCACATACTCACATTCAAATCACAACATACACATTCAAGTTAGATCAAGATTATGGTGGAGTTAGGCTTCTAGGAAGAAGAATTAATAGGAAGGAAGCATCACACACATCAATCTCATCCATATAATCATCTTAAGATCTTCAAAAAAACCCAAGTAAGTTATAATTATGAGTTGATTTCTATGATTGAATATGTTAGATTATGTGTTCTTGGCTTGAGATTGATATTAGAGATTGGAAATTGTGGATGCTTGTGTGTGTATATATGAGCCGTATGTGTGTATATGTGTGTAAGTGGAAGCATTAAACCCACATGTATATGCTTACATTCATCTCTAAGTTCATGTCTTGAAATGATTAATTTGATTAAGAGCTTTGTTAGAATATTTGATATTTGGGTGGAACCTTGAATAGAAAGATGTTTGGATTTGAGATTAATATGAGTTTGGTGATTTGCATGAATGATTGTTACATGTTAGGATGCGATTTTGATTTCTTGGATGAGCTTGAATCTTAGAATTGATAATGTTGGTTGAAGATTGCAAGAACTTGTTCATATTGATAAATTTGGGGATTTTTGGTATTTTTGATTTTTCTTGAGTATAATTGATAAATTTTTGAAATTGATGAGACTAGGATGAAATGGAATAGGATACATGCTAGATTGAACTATCAAAATTATGAAATTGAAAGATGAAACTTGAAAATTGTTAAAGTTACTAATTAAGGAAACTTTAATTGTTAACTTGCAAAAATTATGATGAATGATCCTTTGTGATATGAAACTTGGATTTGAATATTCGAAATGGATGATTGATGGATAGGAGGGACGTCAGAGATTCATGGATTAATATGTTAGGAGAATAATCAAACTAACTAGTCTTATGGATAATTCTAATTATCAAAACTTTAATATTTATTCAATATGAAAATTGGGAATTTGATGATCATTGGTGATAATTGTCCTGAGATGGATGCATAATGTATAGGTTATATTCTAGAAATTCATATAAACTTGAGTTGTGATTATTTGATCAAGAACTTGAAAGTTCATGAATTGCTTGTTAAATGATTACTAGGAATGGAAACTTTGGAAGTATGAATGATAATAAATTATAACTAAATTAGAATAATAAGATGCATGAACTTTAGATCAAACTAGTTGAATGAGATAAACAAGATTACTACTTGATAATACTTGTAAAGATTTTGTTGAAAAAGGGTAACAAGAATTGAAAGTTACCATATAAGAAACGTTGTTAAATAAACGCTTAGGAAATTATAAGATGCATGGGCTTGATGATTTGAATGATTTGTTGATATTAGTCGAATCTGGAAAATTTTGTTGTATTTTGATAAGTGTTCATATGAAAAATGATAAACTTGATTTTTCATAAAAATAGATTGCAAATTAGGAACTTAAAATCCGACTTAAATGTGCTATTTGAGATTATATGACCAAATCTGGAAATTAAGGATAAATTATAGGTTATAGTGTGTATATTCAATGCATTGGATGATTGGTTTGAAATTACTAAGTCTAGTTGCTCGTCAGTAACTTTAACGATAAAAAAACTGACTTTTAAACGTGAACCGACACAACGGTTAGGCTGTTTTAGAGCAGCCCCTAAAAGTTGCATAATACTCATATATAATATAGGATGATATATGAGAAGAGGACAAAATGACTAGACTTGGTCCTAGACGGTCCATGTCAGAAAAACCGACACGAAAACGTCAAAAGTTGCTATTTTAAGAAAAAAATTTAACGAAAATAAAAAATGACATGTTTTTATAAATAAATTCTAAAACTTAACTAAAATATATGTAACAAGTGTTTTCAAGTCATAAAGTTACATTTTATATGAAAAGCCAACCTGTTCGTTTTTAAGTTCAAAACCGACGAAACCGCCAAAACCGACAAAATCGACTAAAACAAACTCAAAATTTTAACTAAAGTAAAAACTTAAAATTTTCAGAACACTCCAGCAAATAAGAGGATTAATTTTTATAAAACTAGAATATTTAGTTTAAACTATTAAATAAAATAATAATTGGTTAATTATTACTTGTTTATATTTTTAGGTGTTTATCTATAGAATTATAATTTAGTAATATTATGCGTTGTGTGCCTGTGTGGAAATTAGATTAGTAATAATAAATAAAAGATTTTTTTATAAACTAAGGGCTTAAAATAAGTTTTATTAATAAAACATCTACTAATATAGGACACACGAATTTTTGGAAGAAAGGCTTCGAACTGTGAGTTTCTCTATCGACCGCTCGTTTTCGAATCGATTTTTATTGTGTTTTGTGGGAAATGAATATTCTTTATATTGAAGTTTTTATAAAGCATTTTATTTTACAAACCGTTTAAAAAGTGGGATGAGTTAACAATTGGTTAAATAACTGTTAACCGAATTAATAAGGGCACAGAAATATTGGTAGATCTATCGGGGTGACGCCCCCCATTTCCAATCGCGTTGGGTTAAAAATGGGAATATTTTGATTATGGTATGTATCGAGTTATCAATTTTGATAGTCATACATTTGTTGCATTCTTTGCTCGTCTACAACAGTGCGATTTGTTTAAAAGATAAAAATGCTTCGTTTTTATGGTAAGTTCGATTACTGAGAAATTTTGAAAGATATAATTACCATGTTAAAAGAACGGTAGGAAAGTCTGCCACCGTTGCTTATGGTAATGGATTATGATAAAAGAATGGTCGTTGAACCATGGTATGGAAAGAATTAATATTAATTCGTTTACGTTATTATGTTTCTCGATAAATTGGTATAATATTGTTTACAACGATTTTCGTGATGAGTTATATTGAAATTTCGTTTGCCTTATTTCATTAATATATATATATATATATATATATATATATATATATATTATTTTCAATAAAGAGAACTCACCAACATTCGTATTGACGTTTATTTTAATATGCTTTTCAGGTAATTGAATGAAGTACTGCAGCTTCATGAAGAGCGCGGGAAAATAGTGACGTGTGTTTGAATGAAAAATGTTGACTTTATGTTGAACTTGTAATTTGAATAAAAATCATGTAATATGACACGTATAATAACTCTGATGGTTAAATAAAGTTCAACTTTCATTATAAATGTGTACTTATTTGTGATTAGCTGAAACGGCGTCTGTCACCACCTGAATGACTTAGTCAAAGTCCTCCGCTGTTTAAATTAAGGTTTTCGAGGTGTGACAAAACTAATGTCGACATCTTTGAAGCATCGGATTTCTTGGAATCCCCACCTTTCTTCAAACGTTTCAGAGGCTGCCCAGGTTCCTCTTCTTGTTCTTCCTCTTGTTGTTGTTGGGACAGACCACCATCAGAAGACTTACTGATAGCCTTCCTTTTCTTTTCGTGAAGCTTCTTTGTACGGTGTTCACCTTCAACCTCGGTGTCACTGTCAGTAGCCTTACTATCAGGATCTTGGCTGTCACCAGTTACACCATCATCATCTCCACTATCATCACTTTTTTCCTCAGTAGTCTCCTCACTATCAGGTTCGGTTTCAGAAAATAAACCAAACTTAGGACCATGCAGATCTCCTTTATACTTGTAACCACTTCTTCCAACAGGCTCCAACATATCCTTGAACACAATTTGCTTCGCCATCTTGGCATGATGAGGCTCAGTGTGTGGTATCACATTTCCTTCTTCATCAACTTTCTCAGGATAGACTATTCTTGGAACATTCTTCAATAAGTCATCCAGAATTAGTTGAATAAAACATGGATACATAATATGGGTGTTCTTTGAGAGCACATTAGTTTGCATGCACTTAAAGAACCACGTGGAGAAGTTAAATTCCACCTTATTTGTCAACCATTCTATCTTCAAATTATCTAACCCTCCTTTCTACTCAGACAAGCAATGAACTGTGATGTGAAACAAGAACTTTCAATACGGGGCATCTTGTGTTGCTGCAATGACAGTATCAAACAAACCATTAAGATTGATCATTGGTTAGAAGAATAAATATATATATATATATATATATATATATATATATATATATATATATAAACAGTAAAAAAATAAAAGTGAAATAAAATAATAGATGAAAATAAAATAAATCCGAAATAAAAAAAATAAACTAAAAACTATTTTCAAAATTGTTAAGGAAAAATGAATCGAATCAAGTTTTGTTTTAAAAGAATCGAGTTGGATATTTTTGGAAGAATATGTTCAAGGTGTAAATGGATCGAATCGGATATAAAACAAATCGAATCGAGTATAAAATGAATCGAATAGAGTTTAATTTAAATCCAATCTGTAAGGCTCCGGTCCCGGTGCCCTACATTGGTGTTGAATTTACTCATAAACACAGTTCTAATTATCAGAGTTAATTAAAACTTTCACGGAATAAATAAATGTCAACCATTTCTTACACAAGCCTTAGAATTTAAACAATAATAAACATGTCGTTGAGTTTAAACATACAATACATTCACATACTTGCATACATACCCGAAGGTATGTACATATTAACATGTTCATCATCCTTCCATATACATACTTTCATTCTTTCGTATTTTCTTTATTTAACATATACAATACATTCATAACTAACCTTACATTATAAAGAGCATTTCGCCCTACATACCTCGGATATTGTTAGGGTCCGGTACCCTCCATCCTCGGATATTATTAGGGCCCGATTTACCTTCTTCTTCGGATATTATTAGGGTCCGGTACCCTCCATCCTCGGATATTATTAGGGTCCGGTACCCTCCATCCTCGAATATTATTAGGGTCCGGTACCCTTCCTTCCATGCAACCACACCATCATACATTCATTCTACTACTTTCATTTTTTAAGTACTTTCTAAATCATTTACACATCATACATACAACATTCACATATCATACATCATTCATAACATATTCTCACTCCATACACTTACCACTTAAGGTAAGTGTATTAACTAATCATATCGAGTATGCACACAACCCCGAAAACATAACAAGGAAATGAGGCTATAAACTCACTTGGATCCTGTTTCTTTCTGAGTTAATAGTAATTTCTTTCTTTAACTGGGCTCAGCTAACTGTATAGCAATTACAAGTATCAATTAACTAGCCCTATCTATATCATATCTCTAGTTATATAAACCGTTAATGGACGGGGTCCGGGGGCAGCGCCCCTGGCAGCATGGTTCTAGGGGCGGCAGCCCCTAGCGGGGTCCAAGGGGTAGAGCCCTTGGCTGGGGTTAAGCTGCTCTTTACTAAAAAGTTCATCAGAAAATTTGAAGTCTAGACTATTCTAATCGAATTCTCAGTTCTATTCGAAGGGCACTTGTATTCGAATAGACTTGTGTTAACGAATTTTATTTGAATAGACTTGTATTCGAACAGACTTGTGTCCGAACCGACTTTTATTCGAATATAACTTGTATTCGATTGGAACTTGTACTCGAATAGGACTTGTATTCGAATAGAACCTGCATTCGAATGGGATTTGTATTCGATTGGAACTTGTATTCGAATAGGACCTGTATTCGAATGGGACTTGTATTCCCTTCCTTTCTGCCTTTCTTTTTTCTTTCTTTTCCATTCGAATCCTTTATTCATTCGAACACTCATCTCGTTCGAATACACCCAATGTAGGTGTTCAATACCTTTTTTATCATTATTACTATATATATATATATATATATATTAATATCCAATCTTCTATCTTAGTATTATATCACCTTTTATGCATTTCCATTTTCATTTTCGACTAAGATCTAGTCCATTTATATATAAAGTTTGAATCTTTATTGGTTTTAAACGTATTTAAGCTAGATCTAGGGTTCTAAGTGAACCGTATTTACTAACGTGTTCAATAAGTCCACTTTTTTAACGTCACGTTTATATCTTTATGGTATAATAATACCCGATTTGCCTTAGGGCTAGGTCTTAGGGCAAACCGTTCTTTAAAAACACAACCTTTATACGAAAAGAACGTACCTTTCTTCGTTCCTAAGCCACAGTTAGCTTCGATGAGCAACTATGGACTCGTATCTTGCTTGTATAATCAAGGTCTATCACGAGTTAGGCTAGGCTAGGCTCGGCTCGTGGATCTTGGATCTCGGTCTGGGCCGTAAGTGGTGGAGGGGGTTTGTGTGTGTTTTTGAGTGTGTTATGGTGGCTAGAGATAAGAATGAGGTTTTAAGGAGGTTTAAGGGGTATTTATATTCACTTAAGCCCTTGGACCTAAGGCTCATCACTATCTCTTATTCCATCTTTTATTAACCAAGTCCATACTCTTATATTTTATTTAACTTAAATAAATATTAACACTATTTCAAATAAAAAAATTCCTTTTTATATTATCAAAAGTAGGATGTTACACAATCTAGTCTGAAGATTTGATTCGATTGAAATTGAGTTAGATTAGATTGACATTTCAGAGACTCGATTGGATTGGAGTTATAGTCATTTCAAATCATTTTAACCTGTAAAAGTGAAAATTTTCCAATTGTGAACGAATCAAATCGAGTTTGAAACGAATAGAATCATGTTTCAAACGAATCGAATCTAGTCTGGAACTCAATTCGATTAAATTGAAATTCGTTTATGATGGTTGGTTAATTTGCATATGTTTTAGTTCGTTTATTATTATTTAGTTTTAATCGTTTATTTTAGGAACTTCGATACTTCATACGTGTATTATTGGATTTCAGGTCACATGCGTTAAATTACTCAATTTGGACCTGTTGTGACACGGAATGAAGACCCGGGATGTCCAGCACACGAAACGAGGAATATTATGGAAGTTTGCTGGTGACAAGCCCCATCGCGATACGTGATGGGCTTGGCTGAAGACGCGATGGGATTAAAAATAAAGTTGACAATCTGGTCCATCGCGATACGCGATGAACCAGTGAAGACCCCATCGCGTATCGCGATGGGATGTGCAGACGGGAGTTAGGGTTTATATCATAAACTTTCACCAAAAACAACCCTATCTCGTTTTTGACAAAGGTAGGCGATTTCCAGCAGTTGAAGAGGTAATTTTCATCATCATAGCTCATGCCAAGACCTTACACATGATCCATATCATCCATATTGAAGATTTAACGATGTCAAGGCTCGGCTAATCTCCTAGAATCTCACCCGGGATGTATAGTTTGTAACTTTTACAGTTTTTCTCATGTGATTAAGAACACTCTTGTATAATTATTGATGATTGATATATGCTTATTGATGTTTGGTATTTCTGTGTGTTCAATCGGTTTAGGTTTACGTTAGTCTGAACGAATTGTTACCAGTTGCTAGATAATTGATCATATGACTGTTTGATTAGATTGAATACGATAAAACATACGATTGCCCTTAACTGAGTCACACTGGCAATGACTGTTTGATAACCTGTTTATGTCTAAGGTTTTGTTTAATTGATCAGTCTGTAGTTAATCATTAATAATTTATCTGTTAGGTTGCATGAGATTATTGTAGGTTGCTTATTTAAATTCCCGGCTGTGATTTGCTTTGTTAATTGCTTGAAATTCATTTATTTGCTTACTTGCGTAATTTCATAAATTCACTTTATTCGCTTGTGTGATCAGCACTAAAAACCAGTTACTTCATAATATTAAATCTGTACACGAATCACATTGACCACATACTCCTGGTGGATACGATACCTTACTTATCCTATCTAGGTAGTGTAATTAGGTTTTTGATTGACTTGAACGACGGTCATCAAAATGGCGTCGTTGCCGGGGAGTTAGTGTACTTAGTGTTTTTCGTGTTAATTGATTTTTGTGTTTATTTTAGTTTTAATTCCAGCTTTTAATTTTCAGTTTTTAGTTAAAATTTTATTTTTCTTTATTTTACGCGGGTTGTGTTAGTTGTGCAGATAACAGGTTTATGCACACCCGCCACTTGGGCAGATACTCACCGTTAGTTTTTGATCCCGAAATCGAGAGGTTAGCTCGGCAGAGGCTAGTTCAAAACAAAAATTCAGAGATGGAAGATCAGAACCAGAACCAGAATGAGAACCAAAATCAAGACCCACTCCCACAAAATAACGCGTTTCACCCAGATAGCGTACCTCCACCACCAACTTTCAATAACCAAAACGACCAAAATCACTAAGCTCGTGCTTCCAAAACCCGAAACCGAAATTGAAACCTAAACCGAAACCTAAACCTCAACTTTGACCAAGCCGGACCATCAGTTCCAAATAATAACCCCAACCGCAGAGTTCAGATTAATATCTATGATGTTCAACCGAGTATTCCGACAGAAAATGAAGACGAGGGGGAAAATTGTTGGAATTACGTATGCCCGAGACACATAATTATACTAATGTGGCTAACTGTGTTTGATCCAAGTCGGGTCATACCCAATAACAAGCTAGACGACACCAAATGTATTCTTTTAATGATTTGATCATTTAAATGAATACCGAACACTACGTGTTTAGAAAATTGGTTTTCTAAACAAACACACTTGAGGATTTAAATAAATTATCTGGATAATTTGTTTATATAAATTAATTATTTAATTGGTTAAATAATTACATAAATGTATGTGCATTTTATAAAAATGAGTTTTATAAAATAAGAGATGGAGATATTTAAATGTTAAAACAAAAAAAAAAAAAAAAAAAAAAAAAAAAAAAAAAAAATAACAAAACCGGCCACCCCATGTGGGTGGATGGTTTGTCCATTTATTATTTTGTCCTTTTGTGTTGACATCTCCTTTATACATCTCCAATCACAACACATGCAAAGCATCACTCCTCTCTCCATTTTGAATTCAAGTTTTGAATCAAAAACTCTCTCCTTCCCTCTCCTAAAAACTCACGGCCAACCTTGGAATTTTGGGAGAGCTTGGTGAGCTTGTTTTGGTGTTCAAGAATCCTAGCAAATAACTTGGTGTTGTTGCAAAAGGCTTGGGGTATCACTCTCTTGAGGTTTTCTTCTTTGGAGGCTTGCCTTTCATTCATCATCCCCTTCAACAACCTACATCTTCCTATAAGGTATAAGGAGGTACATTTACATTTTGTGAGCATATTGTTCTTGTAATATTGATCCTTGTTCATTGGGTTTTAGTTTTAACATAATGGTATGTTCTTTAACAAGTATTAAGATATAAGCTTCCGTTGCGTTTTCTAGTTAAATATGGTTAACTTGACTTTGATAAACTTGTTTAAAACCTAACAATGGCATCAAGAGCCGGTTACAAGGACTTATGCTCCTTGCATGTTCATAGATTTCGTTTTTTTTTCATGGGTGAAAAGGGGTCCGAAATTTTGGTGGATTTTACCCCTCATGGTTTTGTAAGATCTTGACATGCATGCAAAGATCTTAGGAAACCATTACTAACATTTGGATGTTGAAAATATCAAAATTGCAAAACTTTGGGGGGGGGGGGTTGAGCCGTAGCCTCCTTTGGGGGGGGGGGGCTGCCCTTTTTTTTTTTGATGTATTTAGGCATTGGTTGCTTAGGTTGCATGCTTAGAACATTTGGTATGTTTGGATGTGTCATAACCGAAACCGAGACCTTGGATGTGTTGATTGTTGTTATGTGTATGTTGGTTATATTTATTATTCAATATGGTTGTAATAATTCATATTTTAGGCTTGTGTAATTTATTTATTCATAAGTTGGTATGTAATAAATAGATTAGTTGCATTTTCTTTGTTTTAGAAAAATATGTATTAGGATACATTTTGTAAAAATTGAAGATGCAAGAATTGGTGGATTTGGGCCTTGGACCAAATTTTGGGCTTGTTGGGCCTCACCGGCCCATCATGGGATTCAAGCCCATTAAGCCCATAAATTTCACTCTTGGGCCCAAGAAGACTTTTGGAAGTTTGGAGCCCATTTACAAGCCCAACAAGAACACAAACAACTTGGAAAGGATACTTGAAGCATTTGGATGCAAGGTCAAGTGGGAGTCAACATTCCATCCTTGTGTCATGTTTTGTCCCTTAGGTGAGACTTATGACCTATACTTGTTTCGGCTAACAAGTATGGTCAAACTTAGCGGTTCTCGGTTATGACTATATTTTGCATGTATGCTTGGTTGTTTGTTTTACTTTATGTAATGTGTGGTTGATAGATATTAGGATATCCAAACCGTCACATAGGAACGACAAATAGCATAAAACGGGTTCTAATATATATTTGGTAATATCGCGTCAATTAGTTAATAAAATGGGTTTATTAAAACTAAGCGATTACTCACATATAATAAAATTGGTTTTATTATAACTAGAACCTTGAAAATTGGTTTTCAAAATCGCCATATTACTAAATGCATGTTAGGATATGGCATAATGTTTTTCAAACTAGAATATTGGAAAACTTAAAAATCCCTTTTTCATAATTACCAAGGAAACAAGTCTAACACCATCCTTTTGTAAGACACTTAACGTATTAGGAAACTTTAAATGGGATAAAGGTCACCTAACCATTTTAGAGCAAACTAATATACTTAAGGTAATATTAACATAATTGTGGGATAAAGGTCACCTAACCACTTGTATGTTAATCTTACATGTTTATACAAGTAGGACGACTTGAATTGGAAACCATGTGATAAAGGTCACCTAAGCATGGGGTCCAATGGTGTTGATGGGATAAACATGCCAACACGAAATAAGGATTTCGAATGGTCCCATACCTCTAGAAGTTGCAAAGGGTTGCAATTGTCAAGGTTGACTACCTTGTTAAATCAAATAACGGGATAAAGGTCACCTAACCAAAATTTGATTTATCGTTGGATTCTAGAATTTAATTATTATTTTAAAATTTGGAATAAAAGGGTATTAATAATTAAATTGTTTATAATACTAAAATAAAACTTTGTTAAATTTTGTAGATGGCCGCTAACAATGCAAACACCTCTACCCATAACACCCGTAACCTATCCTTAAGAACCATCCTTGAAAAGGATCGTCTAAACCATAATAACTTTATGGATTGGTATCGCAACTTGAGAATAGTTCTCAAGCAAGAAGAGATATCATATGTCTTAGACGATCCCATTCCCGACGAGCCTAACGTGGAAGATGAGGAGGCTTATTACGATTGGGTTAAGTACACCAAAGATTCGGTGCAAGCCTCTTGCCTCATGTTGGGAACTATGATTCCCGAAATCCAAAAGGATTTCGAGCATCATGGGGCATACGACATGATAACTCAATTGAAGGAAATGTTCCTTCAACAAGCTAGAGCGGAACGTTTCGAAACGGTTCGAGCGTTTCATGCATGTCGTATGGAGGAAACCCAAAGCGTCTCATCTTATGTCCTAAAGATGAAAAGCTACATTGAAAAGCTTCGTAGGTTGAATTGTCCCGTCTCTAATGAGTTGGCTACGGATTTGATCCTCAACTCTTTGACCAAAAGGTTTGAAACCTTTGTCATGAACTATAACATGAACGGGTGGGACAAAAGCATTGGTGAGCTTCACGCAATGCTAAGAACGGCCGAAGCGGGAATGGGTAAAAGGGTTTTACCCGTTCTAACAATCAATGAAGGCAAAAGGGGACATAACTCCAACCCCAAAGCAAGTGTTGCTAAGGGCAAGGGCCACGTCCAAGGAAAGGGAAAGAGGAAAGCCATCACGCCCTACAAACCGAAGGAAAAGAAGCAAAAGGTTGCGACGCAAGATCCATGCTTTGAGTGTGGAGAGATAGGTCATTGGAAAAGAAATTGTCCGACCTATCTCAAAGCGTTAAAAGATAAGAGGGATGCGGAGCAAACCTCAGGTATTATCTTTACTATATATGTTGAACTAAATGTTATTTCTTCAAATACATGGGTACTTGATACCGGATGTGGAACTCACATTTGCAATTTGTTGCAGGGGTTCAAAAGAAGTAAGCAACTCAACAAAGGGGACATTAGTCTCTTTATGGGCAATGGAGCAAGAGTTGAAGTCCAAGCTCAAGGAGACTACATGTTAAAGCTTCCAAGTGGTTTGGAAGTAATTTTGAAAAATGTTTTGTATGCTCCTAAGTTAAGGAGAAACATTATTTCCGTGTCCCTTTTAAAACAATGTGGCTTTGATCTTAAGTTTATTGATTATGATATTCATGTTTTGATGAATGGCATATTTTATTTTAAAGCTATACCCATGAATGGTATATATGAAATAGATCAAAGTGGTATGTCACATAGTAGTTCAATGTATAATGTCAACACCAAGAAACTCAAGAAGGACTTGGGTGATCCCTATCTTTGGCATTGTCGCCTTGGACATATAAGCAAGAATCGCATGCAAACTCTTCGCAAGAGTGGTATTCTAGAAACCAATGAGTTTGATTCATTTGATGTATGTGAATCTTGTTTACAAGGCAAAATGACAAAGCAACCCTTTAATAAAACTTTTGAAAGGTCAAAAGAATTATTGGGTATCATACATTCGGATGTATGTGGTCCTTTTAGACCAATGACTAGGAATGGTGAAAGATACTTCATTACCTTTATTGACGATTATAGTCGATATGGTTATGTGTACTTAATGAAACACAAAGATGAAGCTTTTGAAATGTTCAAAGACTTCAAAGCTGAAGTAGAAAGACAACTCAAAACCACAATCAAAGTACTTCGTAGTGATAGAGGAGGTGAATACCTAAGTAGTGTTTTTCAAGATCATCTTAAGAGTTGTGGAATTATTTCACAACTTACTCCACCTGGAACACCACAACATAATGGTGTGTCTGAAAGGAGAAATCGTACCCTATTAGATATGGTTCGATCGATGATGGCTAGAAGCACTTTACCTCTATCATTTTGGGGCTATGCTTTACTTTCCGCTGTTCGCATATTGAATATGGCTCCAACCAAGAAAGTGGAGAAGACACCTTTTGAAGTATGGCATGGAAAGGCTCCATCGCTATCATTCTTAAAAGTTTGGGGTTGTGAAGCTTATGTAAAGCAATACACCCCAAACAAATTAGAAGTCCGATCCACTAAGTGTATCTTTATAGGTTATCCTAAAGATGATTTAGGATATTACTTTTACGATCCTAGTGAGCAAAATGTTATTATTGCTCGAAAGGGTAAGTTCTTGGAAACTAAGTTCCTTGAGGAAGGAACTAATAGTAGAACAGTGAAATTTGATGAGGATCAAGAATCACAAGATGATACACAATTGGTTGATACTAGCACTCAACAAGAGGTTGTTGAAAGTGATCAAGTGGTTGATCAAAACACACAAAACGTTCGCAGATCTGGTAGAATTAGCAATCCACCTGAAAAATATGGATTTTTTGTAGAAGGTTGCTACGTGGTAGATTCGGATGAACCAACCACATACCGTGATGCAATGTCCAAGAATGATTGTGACAAATGGCTTGAAGCCATGAACGTTGAGATGCAATCCATGTATGACAACCAAGTTTGGGAATTGGTTGAACCACCACTCAACTCCAAAGCTGTTGGAAGTAAGTGGGTTTTCAAAAGAAAAACGGATATGCATGGAAACTTGGATACTTATAAAGCAAGACTTGTAGCTAAAGGTTTCACTCAAACTCAAGGGGTTGATTATGATGAAACTTTTTCGCCTGTGGCAATGCTAAAGTCTATTAGGATATTATTTGCCATAGCCGCACATTATGATTATGAAATTTGGCAAATGGATGTCAAGACCGCTTTCCTAAATGGATATCTTGAGGAAGATGTCTATATGGTTCAGCCTGAGGGTTTTGTCGATCCGAAACATCCTAAAAAGGTATGCAAGTTAAAGAAATCAATCTATGGATTGAAACAAGCATCTAGAACTTGGAATCATCGTTTTGATGAAGAAATCAAAAATTTTGGGTTCATCAAGAACGCTGATGAGGCTTGTGTGTATAAAAAGGCTAGTGGGAGTATAATTACCTTCTTAGTATTGTATGTCGATGACATTCTACTATTTGGAAATGACATTCCAACCATGGAAAGCGTTAAGGCTTGGCTTGGAAGTAGATTTTCCATCAAGGATCTTGGTGAAGCTGCCTATATTTTGGGAATAAAGATCTATAGGGATAGGTCAAGGCGCTTGATAGGTTTGAACCAAAGTACATACATTGATAAAATCTTGAAAAGGTTCAAGATGGAAAACTCCAAGAAAGGTTTTGTACCTATTCAAAGAGGGACCATATTGAGTTCAGCTCAATGTCCAAGCTCAAAGGGTGAGCAAGACATGATGAAACAAATCCCATATGCTTCTGCTATAGGATCCATCATGTATGCGATGATATGTACTAGACCGGATGTGTCATGCGCTTTGAGCATGACAAGCAGATACCAACAGAATCCAGGAGACAGTCATTGGATGGCTGTTAAGAACATATTGAAATACCTTAGGAGGACTAAGGATATGTTTCTGATATATGGATCTGGTGAGGAGGAACTCGCTATAAAAGGTTACACGGATGCGAGCTTCCAAACTGATCGAGATGATTCTCGATCACAGTCTGGGTATGTGTTCACTCTTAATGGAGGAGCTGTCTCTTGGAAGAGCTCAAAACAGGAAGTGGTAGCATTGTCCACTACAGAATCAGAATACATCGCCGCTTCATTAGCAGCTCAGGAAGCTGCATGGTTGAAGAAATTCATTACTGATCTAGGGGTGGTCTCTTCCATTCAAGACCCCCTAGAAATCTTTTGTGACAACGAGGGTGCGATTGCACAAATCAAGGAACCTCGTTCACACCAAAAGACAAGGCACATAGAGCGGAGATTCAACTACATAAGGGATGAAGTTGAAAAGGGAAAGATATGTATTCGCAAAGTTGGAACTGATCAAAATCTTGCGGATCCATTCACGAAGCTCCTAGAAAGACCGAAACATGAGCGTCATGCGAGTGGCTTAGGACTTCGATATTCTAGTAATTGGATTTGATCTATTTTGTATTTACGTTTAAAAGACTTTTGTAATTTAACTTTTATATGATTATGGAATCTTGAGTTAAATTCTAATTTTGCATGTTTAATCCATGAATAAGTTATCTTATTCTAAAAGTCCGTAGTCGATCACATTTGTGGGAACAAATATGAAGCAAGACTATTATGAACTAGGATTGGTGGATATTCATAAGGAATGAATATGGAGCATAGGTTTGCTGCCAAGGTTCATAGATATTTGTGGGATACAAATATTGGACTGACCCGCTCTCAATATTACTACATGGAGTCGATTGACTTGATCATTAGTAATTTTGAGTAAAGGAGAATTTCATATTATCCTTAGACCTGAGATGTATATTGGGTCTTGATTTTCACCAAGTATTACACTTTGACTCTCCCCTTCGCTATTCGTAAAAGATGGTACATAAGGATGAGCTCAGGTGGAGTATAAAGTGATAGTGAGAGGCGTATACAGTCAAGACGGAATTTGTTCCTCTTATGTGTTGAGAGTTTAGATGTCTAAGGCCTGATAAAGTTGAATTGTAAAGAGAATGATCACCTATGTCTCTAAGATTCAACATGACATCTAGTAACAAAGGGATATAATGATAGATTCACCTAAATCATATCAAGTAAGGGACTTGAAGGGATGATGTTATTGAATGGCACTTCGTCAAACACATTAGGGGTGGTGAACTGTTGTTAGGCGGTATTCACCACTTGCATTAATTTTCTATGTATCTCGTGCAAGTGGGAGATTGTTGGAATTACGTATGCCCGAGACACATAATTATACTAATGTGGCTAACTGTGTTTGATCCAAGTCGGGTCATACCCAATAACAAGCTAGACGACACCAAATGTATTCTTTTAATGATTTGATCATTTAAATGAATACCGAACACTACGTGTTTAGAAAATTGGTTTTCTAAACAAACACACTTGAGGATTTAAATAAATTATCTGGATAATTTGTTTATATAAATTAATTATTTAATTGGTTAAATAATTACATAAATGTATGTGCATTTTATAAAAATGAGTTTTATAAAATAAGAGATGGAGATATTTAAATGTTAAAACAAAAAAAAAAAAAAAAAAAAAAAAAAAAAAAAAAATAACAAAACCGGCCACCCCATGTGGGTGGATGGTTTGTCCATTTATTATTTTGTCCTTTTGTGTTGACATCTCCTTTATACATCTCCAATCACAACACATGCAAAGCATCACTCCTCTCTCCATTTTGAATTCAAGTTTTGAATCAAAAACTCTCTCCTTCCCTCTCCTAAAAACTCACGGCCAACCTTGGAATTTTGGGAGAGCTTGGTGAGCTTGTTTTGGTGTTCAAGAATCCTAGCAAATAACTTGGTGTTGTTGCAAAAGGCTTGGGGTATCACTCTCTTGAGGTTTTCTTCTTTGGAGGCTTGCCTTTCATTCATCATCCCCTTCAACAACCTACATCTTCCTATAAGGTATAAGGAGGTACATTTACATTTTGTGAGCATATTGTTCTTGTAATATTGATCCTTGTTCATTGGGTTTTAGTTTTAACATAATGGTATGTTCTTTAACAAGTATTAAGATATAAGCTTCCGTTGCGTTTTCTAGTTAAATATGGTTAACTTGACTTTGATAAACTTGTTTAAAACCTAACAAAAATAATAATGGGAACGAGGGTTTTGAGATTGAGAACGAGGTAGATCGGTGGGTAAGGAGAAATCGGGCGGTTGAGCCCGAGAACGAGGTTGTTGAGCCGGAAGACGTGGGTGATGATAATTGGGATGAAGATGTAAGGCCCCGTTACCGGTGACTCACATTTGGACGTCGGATTACTCATAAACATAGTTCTAATATCAGAGTTATTTAAAACATTCGCGGAAACGTTAATTTCGATCATTCGTTACAAAACATTTAATCATTTCCTTAAAACCATAACATAAAACATCATATTCAAAACATCATTTCTTCCATCTTCAGATGCCAGCCGTTCAATTCATGCCATGTGCCATTCTCATGCCAGCTCAATAAACATATATACCCGCGTGAATACTAAAAGTCAGCTACGCTGAATGATTTCTAGTTAATTAGGCAACGTACAATACATTCACATACTTACTTATATACGTATCCGAAGATGCATATTACATACTTAACATATTCATCGTTCTTCCATACACATACTTTCATTCTTTCGTACTTTCTTTCTTTAACATACACAATACACACGTAACTAACCTTACATTATAAAGAGCATTTCGCCCTACATACCTCGGATATTGTTAGGGTCCGGTACCCTCCATCCTCGGATATTATTAGGGTCCGGTCACCCTCCATCCTCGGATATTATTAGGGTCCGGTCACCCTCCATCCTCGGATATTCTTAGGGTCCAGTCTCCATTCCATCCTCGGATATTATTAGGGTCCGGTCTCCCTTTCTTCCATACAACCATACCATACTTTTCTATATATTCATAATTATAACTTTCATACTTACACACATCATTTACACATCATATATAACAATCATATCTTCAAACTATCAACTAGCGGTGCATGCAATATCCGAATATCGTTCATGCACCGTCAAGAATTCATTCATACATAAATCATATAAGGCATACTCCTACTACTTAATGTAAGTGTATTAACTAATTACATCGAGTATGTACACAACCCCGAAAACATAACAAGGAATGGGGCTAGAAACTCACCTGTATCCTGTTGCGTTGTTAATCGCAATTCCTTTCTTTAACTGTGCTCTGCTTACTATATAAGAGTTACAAGTATCAATACTCGTTTAATCTAGTCTAGTAGCCTAGCATTAGCTCACTTTTACATAGCACTTTTACGGTTTTCCTTTATTTTAACATTCTAGCATTTTATCTCATAGGTTCTTACATTACATACATTCACGCGTATGCACATATAGGTATGCATATAAAGGTTGCCATGTATCCGGGTCACAATATAAGCGAAATTGGTTATAAGGTGAACTTATACATTTTAGCGAACTTAAAGATCAGGCGAACTTAGATATGGCGAAGTTTACAATTGGCGAACTTGGTGTGCTGCGAACTTACCAAAGAGCGAACTTAGCAACGAACTTGTACAGCGAAGTTAACCACATGCGAACTTGCATGTAGCGAAGTTATCTACGGGCGAACTTAACTTGGCGAAGTTGCCCAGCAGCTGCCACTGGTCGATCTTAACCCCCAAAATCATCTCCATTTCATCGTGAAATTCTTGTATATGGTATTAACCAAACCCCCGATCATTCCCAAGGTCATTTTCGGGTAAGACTCGGCCCGAATAAGCATTAAGTTTGGACCTTTAAGCTAAAACATTCAAAACTAGATTTAGGACTTTCTTTATCGAGCCGTTCATAACCGCCGGTTCGTTAAGTTCATTTTTAACATCAAGTTTGCAACTTTATCACATAATAAGGTCTGATTTACTATCCTACTAAGTTTCATGCAAAACCGACTTCGTTCACTCGTTCTTTTCACAAATCGAACACTACTCGTTTTACCCGAAACGAACCACCTAACCCGTTTATTATCAAGTTCCTTACTTTATCAATAATCATGACACGATATATCATCCTACCAATTTTCATTTATATCCGTACACGAAAAGTAAACCTTTTTAACAAAAACGTACCTTTGAGGTTTTTGTATGAAATCATTCGAGATGCTCAAAACCATATCAAACGAACTCCGATTTAAGTGATTCAAGTGGCCACGGAACCGCCTCGTCCCGATCTACAAACCCATCAGCTCACCTTCGCCGGAAACCTCCGCTACAGTCGCCGTAACAGCAGAAAATTCGCCGGAATCTTCACTTTTGAGCTGCTGTGGTTTTACTGATAAAAATCGGACTTCCCAACCTCTGATCGAAGATTATTTCGGTGGAAAATTTCATTTATATGTCAGGAATACTCGACTAAAATTTGAGACCTATCTGACGGCTAGATCTCCGGGAATCTTTGTGTCTTTGTGGGTGTTTTTCTCAAAAACGGGAATTGGGTTAAGTGTGTGTTTTGATGGTGTAGGCTATGGTGTGGAGATTTATGAAAATGGAAAGGATTAGGGTTTTAAGAGGTATTTATACTTCCTTTAGTCCATGGACCTTAGGCCCATCTTTCCTTTTGGTCTATAATTAATTCCATCTAATTAGCCTATTTATTCTTCCATCTTTATTATTTTATTTCTCTACTAACTTAAGTAAACTTTTCCATCTTAAATAAATAATGTATTAATTATTTATTCTTAGAAATTTCGGGATGTTACAAGTCTACCCTTCTTATAAGAGGTTTCGCCCTCGAAACCTGCTTAGTCCTTGTAAAAGGAATACTTCCTGTGTTCGCATTCTTTCTTGAACCGGCTTAGCTTCCTAACTTACCGGTTTATCCTTGTCTCACATTCATCGAGTGATATTAATTAGTTTTAGCTTTCTAAGTTGCTTATTCATGAAGTCCTTGATGATACGTTTCCTTATTCAGACTTTGCTAGTGCATATCACTTCCACAAGTATGATCTCCTTCCTTGTCCTTTAAATTAGCACTGAATGACCATTCCGTCCAATTACAACCTGTAGAAAATATACTACTTTGCAATACGTTCAAAACATATTAATTCCAAAAAAAGGAAACCTTTCCAGTTTCTTCTTAAGGGTTACTTCTTAAAATCCCTTCGTATATTCATTGAGAGAGAACATTTCTTGCAATTCTTGAGCGCATCCATTGCATAACTTGTAGGAGGATTCCTTAAGTCACCACTTATACCTTCTTTCATTCTCAGCTGTGCATCAACATGTAAGGTTCATGAGTTATAGCTGTCCAAGGTAGCTTGATCATGAAGTCCATGATGATACATCTCCCTCTTTCTTGACTAATCAAGCCTTACGTTGTCCTATGAATCCATTGTTGTTTGCCGTTGCATATCAGGCTGTCAGATCTATCTTAACCAATTACCTTAACCGACTTCCTTTCTGGTATGTCTTGACCTTCTTTTATAATACTATTCTATCCCTTCCGTTCCAGAGGACTTCCCTTCCATGATCACATGATTATCAATTACTCACTAATCATTTGTGTCAAGACTCAATAAATCTAAACCATATCTACGCTTTCCTTGCATGTCTTCCCACTTTTTGTCCTTGGTTTCTAGCATTCTCTTGCATTGTGAATTTCGGCTCCACATTTGTAACACTTTTGGTTGTTCTTATCAGTGTTGGCAAATTATCATGTCTATCCATAACTGTCACATACCATGGACTCATCTTCATTTGACTTCTACTAAAGCGTTTCACTTCTATTAGTATATGCCTTCATTATAACCGACATCCAGACTTATAACCTTCATCTAAGATTTGGCCTCGAAGATATCCATGACGTGGAATCCTCAGGCGACCAAATCTTAAAGTATTATCTTTCAACTCTCGGTGTAACTAGAGAATTCATTAATTTTTCATCTTGCTCTCATCCTTTGTAACTTTTAACTGTGTCTCATGGATCTCGCTCATGCAATCCGAAGTACTAACTAATTTATACTACTTAGTTGTCGTGATAGCCTCTTCAACTTCACGACTTAGCACGCCAGCGACCTCATTAGCCTCACCAGGATAATACTTGATTTCAAAATCACAATTCTTTTATCAGCCTTACCCATCTTCTTGTCTTATATCCTGTTCCTTCTACTTGAAGAGATATACAAACTCTTATGACGAGTATTAATGGTGCACCTTGAAAACCTAGCATACAGTTACTCTTTCTTTAGCGCTCCAACACTTCTCTCAAGTGTTCAACATGTTCGGACTTATTCCTTGAATATTTCAAGATTATCATCAACAAAAGAGATGTTAGATTTGCCCACGTTCGGATGACACACCCTATTCATCATAACCATATCTATTGCTTGAGCATTCGTCTATCCATTATATCACGAGAAACTCGTAGTATTCATATCGCGTCTGATATGTTGTCTCAGGGATGTCTGTTTTTTTTCACTTTCAACTGATGATAGCCTGCTCTGAGGTCAATTTGCGAGGACCAACTCGCACCTTGCATTTGATCAAACAAATTATCTGTTTGTGGCAATATCTATTCTTCACAGTAAGCTTGTTCAACTAGTAGAAATCTATACACATTCTCATACTTTCGTCTTTTTCCTTCATGAACATCGCCGGTACACCACGTAGGGAAATACTCGGCATAGAACACCTTCGTTGAGGAGTTCTTGTAGTCGGGACATTAACTCTTTCATCTCGGACGACAGCAGGCTGTAAGGTGCTTTCGCGACGGGCTGTGATCCTAGTATTAACTCTATCTGGAATCCTACCTTTTGTTCCAGTGGAAACCCCGGAAGGTCCTATGGGAACACTTCTGGTTAGTCACACACTACAGGAACATCTTTCATTTCTTTCGTTTCGGCCGTAGCTTTGACAAAATACGCCAGGTAGGCACTGCACTCTCGCCTTAACAATCCCTCAGCTTCTATCATCGGAATGACATCAAGCCTGAACATTCCTTATTACCATAAACCGTCACTATACTGCCATCCAATGACATAAACCTTATTAACTTACTATTACATGCTATACGATCTTTGATGTACATAGAAATATACATCTTTTCGGCATCAAATAATCTCTAAAAACTGCAATTTCTATATAATAACATAGCATAAAAGGCTACTTATCATAATAAAACATAATTTCAGGTGAAACCAAACCCCAGATGAAGAAACAAGCAAAAAGACGAAGAAAAACAGAAGAAAACACAAGAAAACAAAGAAACACGCCCACATGCTTCTGACACAAGAAAAGACAAAATCTGGAAACAAAAGCACGGGGCCGTGCTCATCATGCACGGGGCCGTGGACGGGAATGCAGAAAAGACAAAGAAGAATTGAGCACATGTCACTAAAAACCACGGGGCCGTGCCTACTAACCACGGGGCCGTTGCCACCTCACACAAAAGACAAAACAAATCTGGCACATGGCATAAAAAGCCACGGGGGCGTGCCTCTGGAAGCACGGGGCCGTGCTTACCTTCTAGAAACGACAAAACAAATCTGGCACATGTCATAAAAATGCACGGTGGCGTGCTCACCAAGCACGGGGCCGTGCCTCACCATCCAGATTGCCTATAAATAGTGGCTCATGTTGCATTCATTTGGTGTGACTTGAAAAGAATTCTCTCCGGTTTTCACTTATAAAAACACACACTAACACTTACTTTGAAGATCTAGTGAAGAGTTTGAAGGTTTGGAGGTCATCACCACTAATCATCATCATCATCAACATCATTAAGAAGAAAGATTCATCTACATTTGGTTAGATTGTTCCAAGTTTAATCATGTATTTGTTATTATCAATCATCTTAATGTTTATCATCATGCTCATTATGAGCTAAACTCCTTTTACCATCTAAAATCTATGAAGAAGCTTTGTTTTACTTGATAATTAATCAAGACATGTGATTTAGTCTAGTAAAGTACATGGTTATATTACAATTATCTTTTGATGAGAAATGTTTCACCATCTTAAATCACTAATTCAAAGTTGGTGGTTGTTAATCTCATTGGCAATCGTTCATGATCGATTCATGTTCTTGAAAGATAGAAATACTTTGATACAATACCGAAACATGGATCCTTATATTGTACTTAGAAATGATGAGATATAAGTTATGGTGTATTTTTCTAAACCTTGGTAATCCGAAAATGGCTTTGCTTAGGATATCAATTAGTTAAAGAAACCATATGTTAACGGAATGTGTAACTATAACCTACTTAGATCAACCAAGGGGAGGTTGTGTGATGAACTACAACCACCCGAAGTTGTTAGAATTGATATTCGAGAAATTGAAGTCAATACTAATCTTTCTACTTTACGAAACTACTTTCCAAATTAAATTGACATCATTGAGATGGTATGACATTAGGAAAGGGTGGACTTTAAAATGCGCATATCATCTCCTTAGTGCCAAAGATGCTCACTTAAGGTTTAAGGAGCTATCTATCATATATTGCTACGGTAAGTTTATCACATGTCTACATATTAATTATCAATGCTAAAATGGAGTGGATTCTTGATCTTAGATGGTAACCTTCGCATAATTGAACAACTCGTTTAGAATTTCTTATCTTTGTCACCTATATATTATATATAAGTATTTATATTATAAAAAGTTCAAAAATTAACCCAAAAATGATTAAAACCTCCGATTAAAGTAAAACAACGATTTATAATTAGAAACATTTGTGTCCACGGATCGATACTTGGTTCTTACCAATACTATTCTACATATACGATAGGTACACTTGCCTATTTTGTGTGTGTTTAGTCTTTGTAGAAATCACTTTTATAAATTTAAAACACGATCTTGTGCTAAAGCAACACATTCCATCCTTTTATATTTTATACCACACGCACGCAAGCATCAAAGTTTTTGGCGCCGCTGCCGGAGACACGGTACGTTTCTAAGAACGATCCAAGTTTTAATTTAATCATTGTTTATAATTGTACAAATTTTTTAACTTCTAATTTATTTTATCTTTATTTTTTTTACTAAATACTAAAATATATAATTTTACGGCTAGCCTAATTTTTAGCTTTATTTACCTTGCCTTACTCTAATTAATTTAGACCTTAGTTTAGTTTAGGTTAGTTTAAAGTAGCTTAGCTTAACTTGTAGCTTAATATTAGACTTACCTTTTAGACTAACTTTAGCTAACTTTTACTTTAGTTTACTTTTGATTTAGTCCCATGTATGTCCTCTACTTCTGAGCCTGAGCTTGTTTCTTCAATTTCTGAACCGGAACGACTCTTTCATCGACGAACTCGTAAACGGACTACGAAAAACCGCCGAAACAATCAAAGATGAATCAGTAGACGCCACCACATGAGAAGAAAATCAAACCGAAGAAATGATGGCGGCCCAGAACAATGAGCCGAACATGAGCCTGTATGCCAAGCCAACTCTCGAAGGCTACGGCAATGGAGTGGCTCCATCCGAAATCACCGAAAATTTCAAAATCAAATCTAGCACCATTCATATGGTGGAAAATTCAGTTCAATTTCATGGTCTCCTCGACGAGGACCCTCTTTCTCACATATCCTGATTTCTACGAATATGCGGAACATTTAAAATCCAAAACTGTTCAGAAGATCAAATCAAGCTTAAACTCTTTCCTTTCTCTCTAAGGGGCCAAGCCCTAGAATGGATAGAATCTCTTTCCTCTGGTTCCATCACCACTTGGGACCAGATGGTTGAACAGTTTCTCCTCAAATATTTTCCGCCGGATAAAACCGCCAAATACCGAGCCAACATTACCGGATTGCGGACCGTTGATGATGAATCGCTACACGCAGCATGGGAGAGATACAAAAGTATTCTAAGAAGATGCCCACATCATGGACTGAGCGTATGGTTACAAGTTCAAACTTTCTTTGACGACAATCCAGTCAAAACAAACAGGCCATCGACCAGATCGTTGGTGGAGACCTGGGATCCAAATCACCTAACGAAGCATTTGAAGTCCTGGAGAAGGTCGCAAAGAAGAGTTTCGCTTATAACTCACCAAGATCTAAACCTACCCATAAAGGAATACACCACGTTGATTCCAACACTCTTGTCACAGCACAGCTTGAAGCTCTTTCTAAAAAATTCGAACAACTTCAAGCCGAACTATCAAGAACCAGACTCACCTTTGATACTTGTGGAGGAAATCATAAGACAAGTGACTATAAACAAGTCATTATGGCCATGGAAGAAGTCGATTTCATCGCTCGACAGAACAAAGCTTTCAGCAACAACTACAATCCAGGATGGAGAAACCACCCGAATTTCAGCTGGAAAGACGGAGGTAACACTCAACCTTTACCCGGATTCGAAAAAAGACCAATAAATCAACCCTTCCAGCCAAAACCTCAATTTCAAGATCAAAGTTCTAGTAGCCTTCAAAACCCAAGCTACTCTAAGATCGAAGAAATGCTGATCCAATTAATGACCAAAACAAATGAAGCAGAAAAGAAAGCCGACTCAAGAGCTGTTGATATCAGCGGAGTATTATTAAAACATGAAGCCGATCTCAAAAGTCAACAAGCATCACTTCATGTAGGTTCCCAGCCGGATCTACACGAGATATCTCGTTCTACGTAGGTGCGGAATCCCTACGTAAGACGTTACGAGCGTAGAAGACGATACGAGTTAACACGATCGAACACACGTTACAATAAACAAATACTCGTTATATTGCAACCTTAAACACGTGATATCAATCACTGATTACAGGACTCGTAAACAAGTAAAATAATAAACTGACTGAATAATTGAAAACATAAGCCGTAACTTATGTTTATATAATCACGACAACTTCGCCTGGCATGTTCAGGCGAAGTTGTCACTAACTTCGCTTAGTTCACAAGTTCGCCTGTATCAGCGAACTTGTGAGCTAACTTCGCTTACATACAAACACAAATCCAAACGACTCGATTACAGACACTAGACACTGAACTACTGACATCATGTACCAACAGACTCCCCCTTGGCAGTAGCTTCATCTCTTTATCTTCAAACACGTGTCTTGTAATCTTCAACAATCTTGAATCTTCATCTTTAAGCATTCACTCCTTCTCGTACACATACCGACACAACTCTTTGATATTTCCTCGCTTCGTCTTTCCAAGCAGGAATATAAAAGATTTTCTTCTCATTCAGCACCTGCAGATCAGCTCGAGACAGGTTCACTAGATGCATCGGATCATAGACTCTCAGCAGCTTTTGTTCATCTTCGTCTTCCATCACTGCTTCAGCTGTCTCACAATCTACATACCACCACTTCAACTCTTTGAGCACATCCTTGGGCATTTGTTTCATCGGCACTTCTTTCAAGCACCGGATCGGTTTATACTTCATAATCATCAAAGGCTTGCCATCTGCTCTCAACCCTCTATCTTTATCTTCCATAAGTTTTCCCTTCTGTGGTTTCAACAGCTCGAACTTCTTTTCCTTTATACTCTCCTTCCAAACTATCTTCCCGATGACTCTAGCCATATTATCATCACTTCGATTTATCAATCCTAATCTGGCTAAGTCTTTCACTTCACATTCTGGCAATGTGTTCAACGATCTCAACATTCTTTTGAAGTACTGAACGCCATCATACCTTTTAATCATGAAGAGCCTCAACTGCTCATCGTATATCCAGCAAATAATCCCCTTTCTCGCTTCAGCATAGCCTCTAATGTTGTAACTCTTCTTGAACATTGTAGGGACCGCTGGTTTCTTCGTTTTGACGAACCACTGAGCATAGCCTTCTTTCCATCTAGGCTGCTCTTCCCATTCCGTCTCATCATTCCCAATCTCTTGACTCATATCTGCGTTATCTACTTCCGGAATCTCATGCTCTACATTTTCTTCTACTATCTCTCCCTCTTCTATATCATCATCAATAACAATCTCTTCTCCAATCTTCTCTATTTCTTCAACCGGTAATACATCATCATCACCTATGAAGTCATCATCCATCTCCTCAACCTCCACCACCACCACATCATCACCACCAGCTGCACTTGTTGACTCCCCATGAGTTGTGGAAGTCCCAAGAGCTTGTTCAGTTCTTGGCAACTCTCCACCTGCACCTTTCGATGCATTGGGATCATCGTCTCGATCATTACGTCTCTTGGTCCTCAACTCATCGCCTTTACAGCTCGTCTCCCCCTGAGATGCCAAGAACTCCTTCAAAGCATCTATGATTTTGCCATGTTCTACCAGCAGGGACGACTGCATCTGATTCTCTGCAATTAGGCGCTGAATAGCCTGGGTCTGGATAAGATTCACCCTTGATTGTTCTGCCACGACCCGTTCAAGTGCTGCTATTCGTTCAGAGTCTGATAAGGTTGCATCGAAATCAAACCTCAGATGAGATATATCTTGAGTGTACTGAGGAGGGATTTCCGATGTAACCGGGACCTCAGAAGTAGGCATAGACGTAACCGCAGGTGGTATCGTCACCGATAACCCTGCAGTGGCCACAACCGTCGACTCAATAAAATGTGCCACGACCTCCGTTAGAGTAAGAGTTGTAGGTGGCAACGATACGATTTCCGGAGCCGAAAGTTGGAAAGTAGTTGGTGGGAGGCCAAAAGATGATGAGGTAGCCACCACGGGAACATCCGTGGCGCTTGGCCTTGTAACTTGTAATGTTGAGGGAACCATTGTCATACCGGACAGTGCGGGTGGGGTGAAACGTACCACCCTCGAGCTCTCACCAGGTCCCGATCCTGCACCTGCCCGTTCCCTTCTTGATCTACGGATCAACTGTTGAACTTCTTCTTCATAGTCTGACTCGTTGTCATCATCAGTTCTTTTTCTTTTCCCATGAACTCGTTCATGTGTTACCAAAATCCGTCTTGCTTCGGCCACTTCATCATCAGAATCTGAGCCAGCCACCGTTGTAGCTGCCCTAGTAACATTCACACCCGAAGCTCATTCAACCGAGACCTGTACATTCTCCTCTGGATCAACCCTCTCCATGTCAAAAAATTCTTGACCGCCAAACTCTGCGTCAAGGTCAACGTTCTCCTCCGGTGACACAACAGGAGCAGCAGGTATAGCTTGAGGTGCTCATGCCTGTTGTGGTGCCGGGTCCCTAAACTCGTCCCCTCGAGCAGGCACATACCCCGGGTTGATTAAGTACCCGAATAGTAGAGTATGTCGAGGACGGAGCTCAGGTTTGCTCCTCGCACTGGAGGATCTGCATTGGGCAAAGATCCTTTTGCTCACACTTTCGACGTATCGGATTGGGCGGCGCTGAGGTAGCGTTGGAGCAACATGATTCAAGATCATTTGGAGAAATCTTGGATACATGATAAATCTCTCACGCGCCACCGCTCTTCTTTGTCGATCGATCTCGTAGAAGACCATCTGACTAAAGCTGTAACGCTTGTTATAAGTCAGAGCAGTCATAGCCGACTGCATGGTCGCGCCCATGCCATCAGTGCCCGCCTTTCTCCCTGACATGCATACTATCATGACATGCATGAGAAAGCGCCACTGGTCAAGCAAAAACCCCTTCCTTCTCTGAGTATCTCCCAAGGGACCAGAGTATCCCATCCTCAGAAACGCTCCATCACGGAAAGGAGCCACAAAATCTGTCGGGTCATCCCTCGTCTCATCTCCAAATCGTAAAGCCGCCCGGATCTGTTCAGATGAGAACTGAACAATGTGATTGTTGACTGTTGCTCGCATCACCGGGGGCTCGACCCTACAGTCATATTCCACGGTCTGCCAAAAATCGTCAATGTTTGGCAAGGATATTGGCAGTGTTGTCGTAATCGCGTGGAATATACGCGAGCGTAATAGGAACGTGATGATTTCACGGAAATCATCAACTCCGCTCGCCTCCGGGTATAATGTTATATACATGTTGTGACCCGGGAAGAACTGTCTTTGGTTGTCACCACCGTCATCATCGCCTGCACCACCTACAGCAGCCATATCTGCATCAAACAGACTAAGTTAGATAAACGTCAAAGCAAATCACAAGTTCGCCTGTTACCATGAGCGAAGTTGTGATTTATTCTGCATAGGCGAAGTTGGAGGTCCAACTTCGCCTCAATTTGAACTTCGCTAGTTAACAGTTAAGTAAAAAGGTCCAGGCGAAGTTTCGCCTCATATACTGTTTCAAAAATAATTATCAGGCGAAGTTAAACCTTAGGCGAAGTTACGGATAACTTCGCCTAAACTGTAACTTCGCCGAATCTGAAACGGCATCGGTTAGGTTTTCAATCAACGTGAATCGGGTCAATTTGGAGATTGCGGACTCCGTAAAACTTGATTTACTGACGATTTAGACGATTAGATTGATTATGACCACGTAAAAATACGTTTGAAAATCGGGTATGAAGATTCGAAAAACTGAGGTCACGAAAACGGGTTGAAATACCCATTGATTACCGTTAAGGAACGTGATTATACGATACAACAATCGTACACACCTATAATACGGATTCGAACTTGAAAATAAGAACACAGAAGAAAATCGATAAGTTCGCTGTGGGTTTAGAGGTTAGGTTCGCTAGATAAGTTCGCTGGGTTTTGAAAATAATGAACCAGTTTGACCTTTAATTTCCTTTATACAGGGTCAAAACTATACAGGCGAAGTTATGGATAACTTCGCCTATGGCAGGCGAAGTTAGGCACAACTTCGCCGAGATTAAAATTTTCAAAACAAACCCTATAATTTGAACAATTTGCAATTAAGTTTTAAAACATCCTTTAAAGAGTTAAATGATACGATCAAGACCAAGTAACCAGGTATAAAATCATACAACTACAAAAGTAGAAAAAAAAATTTTAAAAATAAAGTACACGGGATCAAATTTCAGTCTCGATAGGGACTACCATGTTTTAGAAAACGGGATCAAATTTCAGTCTCGATAGGGACTACCATGTTTTAGAAAAGATCCGAACAGGAATCATACTAACTACGTGACTGTCTCACAGATCCGTGTTCAGCTGTATTATGACATAAAGAAACAGGTTGTAAGCACGTAAATAACTTAGAATGGTTTTCATCGTTTCTGTGATACGGGTTAGGTTCAATTAAGCTCAAAATTTAAATGGGCAACAACTCAGAGATTATGATGCCTCCTATCTATTCTCAAAGCGTATTTGGCTTTCCCCAAGTCACCCCGAGTTGACCTCGACCCGTAGTGTCTGATTAAATAGTAGGAACTCTTCGATCTTTGGACTCTTCTTCCCGTTCTCTATCTTGCATCTTGATTGAGAAGTCTTATCATTATGAACTCTATAATGTCTCAATAACTCACACATTTTTTTTAAGTATTTACACAGACTTCAGAGTAGTAAACTACTGCAAGTCCATAATCTGGATCACTGCAGTTTCTTGACACGCTATCTTTACGGGAATCAGAACACTCACGGGCTCGTGTATGACTGGGTAATCGCTTTTCTGCCTATCATTCGGAAAGATATATATGGAGACATGCACAACTCATAAGGAGTTTCCACATAACATCGAGTAGGTTTAGTTAGTATCACTTCTACTGTTACGCACCATAAAAAGCTACCATGACATACAATGACTGTTCTAAAGTCTTTTAGGCCTAATAACTTCACTAGTTAAGCACACAGAATCAGTATATCTATCACTTTCCAAGGTTGGACCAATATTTTGTTAAACATAGTAAAGGAACTTCTTACGAAGTAGTAGACTTGAAAAATAATTTCATCTCCCGCCAAAAAAATTTTAACTTCTATCGCCCCGATCAAGTCAAAGTCTTCAGGTAAACGGCTATCCTGAAGATCCAATGGATCAGCTGGACCGACCACATACGAGTGTGTCCTTCTAACTAAGTATGATCGACTAATTTTCAGCGAAAGAATAAAACACATCATAAACCGCCCCGGTCAGTTTCAGTCATCTGGTTAATGGCTATCCTCATATTCTACAAGTAGAAATGAAGACCAAACATATCCGAAGACATGTCCTTCAAACTGAGGCAAACGATATAATTCTAAGCGATAGTGACGTGGTTTTTTTTTAAACAAAGTCACAAAACATGGTTACTCGGGATTGATCATCCCATTCAGCTCAACAAGGTTTTGAAATCTAGTTTTGTCAAACGCTTTCGTAAACATGTCAGCGAAATTATCTAGCGTATCAACCTTTTCGAGCACAATCAGTTTCTTCTCAGCACAATCCCGTATAAAATGATGACGGATGTCAATATGTTTAGTTTTGCTGTGCTTTACGGGATTGTTAGTTACTGAGATAGCAGCAGTATTATCAATGCAAATAGGAGTATGAGTGAACTTCAGACCATAATCGCGCAATTGCTGTTGAATCCAAAGAACCTGGGAGCATCAGTTGGATGCTGCCATGTATTCTGCTTCACAGGTTGAAATGGCGACTGAGGTCTGCTTCTTGCATTGCCATGACACTAATCTGCCTCCGAGAAACTGACAACCACCTGTTGTTGACTTCCGACTCTGATTGCACCCTCCATAATCAGAATCTGTGTAGGCGACCAACTCCAAGTCTCCTCCTCTCGTGTACCACAACCCCAGCTTAGGCTTGCCTTTGAGATACCGTAGAATCCTCTTCGCACCCTTCAAGTGAGATTCCTTTAGGTTTGCCTGAAAGCGAGCACAAAGACAAACTGCAAACATTATATCAGGCCTAGAAGCAGTTAAGTACATTAAAGAACCAATTATTGCCCGATATTGGGTTGGGTCCACGTCCGCATCATTGTCTGAATCAGCACCCAATTTGAGGTTGACGCAGACTGGAGTATCGTATGGAGCGCTGTCCTCCATCTTGAAGCGTTTGAGAACATCATGGACATACTTAGTCTGATGAATGAACATCCCATCTTTCTTTTGATCAACCTGCAGTCCTAAAAAGAAAGTTAGTTCACCCATAGCACTCATTTCAAATCTCTTCTTCATGACGGCCTCAAACTCCTGACACATGGCGAGTTTTGATGCAGCAAAGATGATGTCGTCCACGTAGACTTGCACCAGTAGAAAGTCGCTCCCTTTTCTCTTGAAGAACAAAGTGCTATCAATCTTTCCCCGTTCAAAACCATTTTCAAGCAAGTAGTCGGATAGTGTAGAATACCAGGCCCGAGGGGCCTGATGTAGCCCATCCAGTGCTTTACTTAGCTTGTATACGTGATCAGGAAAGTCTGGGTCAGGAAAACCCGGAGGTTGCTCAACGTACACAACCTCATCAACTTTACCGTTTAGGAACGTACTCTTCACATCCAACTGAAATACCTTCAACTCCTTATGTGCAGCAAATGCCAAAATCAATCGGATGGCTTCCAATCTCGCCACAGGAGCAAACACCTCATTGTAATCGATCCCCTCTTGCTGATTAAAGCCTTTTACAACCAGCCTCGCCTTGTTTCTGATAATAATCACTTTCTCATCTCTCTTGCATTTGAAGACCCATTTTGTGCCAATCGCATGCACATTCTTTGGTTTTGCAACAAAGTTCCATACCTCCATCTTCTTAAACTGGGCTAATTCTTCTTGCATGGCTTCGACCCACGAGTTGTCCTTGAGAGCCATTTGATAGTTCTTTGGTTCAATCTAGCTGATGAAGCAGGTGTACAAGCATTCGTTGATTATGCCTGAATCTTTAATGCTTGTATAAACACAGGTGTTGTTGGTACATGATGTCAGTAGTTCAGTGTCTAGTGTCTGTAATCGAGTCGTTTGGATTTGTGTTTGTATGTAAGCGAAGTTAGCTCACAAGTTTGCTGATACAGGCGAACTTGTGAACTAAGCGAAGTTAGTGACAACTTCGCCTGAACATGCCAGGCGAAGTTGTCGTGTTATATATTGATAGGTTACGGCTTAATCAATAACATTAGGAGGGATTCAATCAGTGTATTCAGTTTACGTGTAACGAGTCCAGTATTAGTGATACATATCACGTGTTTAAGGTTGCAATATAACTAGTATTTGTTTATTGTAACGTGTATTTAAACGTATCGTCTTCTACACTCGTAACGTCTTACGTAGGGATTCCGCACCTACGTAAAACGAGATATCTCGTGTAGATCCGGCTGGGAACCTACAATTGGTATCAGAGCTTGTGCTCGATTGTGTGGTTCGGGATTATCACGCGGGTGTAGAAATCGTTCCGTTCGACTATTCGCGGGACGAGTTTTCTGAGTTTTTGTGTTATACTCACCTCCTACAATCATAAACAACCCATAACACCTTCACAAACTTCGTAAAATCTAGAAATCAAACCTGCATATTCATCGTGTTCATCAGGCGAAGTTACCGTCACTGTTCGTAGGGTTTCAGCGAAGATATAAGGTTAAGCGAAGTTATCCACAACTTCGCCTACCTTCTCAAGTTCGCCTATATCAGCGAAGTTACCCACAACTTCGCCTACTTCACAAGTTCGCTTACCTTAAGCGAAGTTATCTACAACTTCGCCAAATCAGGCGAATTTAAAAAGGAAGCGAAGTTCAGAATCAGCGAAGTTCAGACTTAAGCGAAGTTATCCACAACTTCGCCTACAGTACTGTTAAAAATAAAATTTTTATTTTTCGGGTTTTTGTGTGTTTCGTGAAAGATGTCTTCAATCAACATTACGGAACTAGTTAAGATGGAAGTGGAAACGGGTTCGGCTACAAAGGCACCGAAGATGCTTAAGAAAACCGATTATGTAGCGTGGAAAGATCGTTTTGAACAATATGTCAAGTACCAAGATGCTAAGATGTGGGTATCCATACAAGATGGTTACATTCCACCTACTGCTGAGTATGAGGGTCGTGATCAGATAAAGAAATACAAAGAGATGGAAGAAGAAGAGAAGAAAATGTATGAGGCTGAAAGCAAAGCTCATGCTGCGATTACTATGGCTCTTCTACAAGAGATTCTACACACCTTCAGAAAGTATAAGACTGCTAGAGAGCTTTGGGAAGCTCTTGAAAACCGTTTTGAGGGTAATGTGGGAATTCATGCTTCAAAGATTAAACTACTTAAAACCCAATTCTCGGTTTTCAAGTACTTGAAGAATGAATCACTTAATGATATCATCCCTAGATATTATCATCTGATGACCGAACTCAACAATTATTCAATTGCTTACAAAGAAGATGAAATTGTTGAAAAGCTTTTTGATGCTCTCCCACCGAAATGGGAGATGTACACTGTGTTGATGAGAGAAGACAAAGACTTTGCTGACTATGACCTGGAAACAGCAGTTAACAAGCTACGAACTTTTGAACTAAACATGGTTCGAAAAGAGACACCTACTGATCAGGTTCAAGATCCAGGAATGTATGGTGCAAAGGTTAATACAAGTTCAAGTTCGAAGTCTGATTCGTCTGCTTACTACTCAAAGGGAGAGTCGGGCGCTAACTCAACACATGAAGGTCATGTATCTCTCAACATGAATGGTGATGTATGCTTTGTAGCTGGAGGATCAAATGCTTCTAACCCTCAAGCAACCAAGAGTAGTTTTACCCCAAGTGTTTCGAACAACAACTACTCAAGGATGCCCATGAGTGTTAAATCTGCTGAACAGCAGTTTGCTCTCTATGCATCCTTTATTGCTTCGTATGAAAATTACATTCAGGGTAAGATTGTTGATCCAGCAATATTGGAGGAAGACTATGATCAGATCGATGCTGATGATCTGGAAGAGATGGATCTGCAGTGGCAGATGGCGATGATTGTGAGAAGGGTTAAGAGGTTTATGAAGAAGACAGGAAGGAAGTTTGTTGGTGAGAGACCGGGTTTTAACAAGTCAAAGGTGCGCTGTTACAACTGTCAACAGAATGGCCACTTTGCGAAGGAGTGCACGAATGAGAGAGTTGAACGTAGTCAGAACAGGTCGACACACCAGAATGGGGGTGGTAATGATAATAGAGCCATGATTTCCAGACAGAATGGGGAATATAACTGGAATCTGCATGTTGAAGAAGTGTTCGAACAGGCCAATATGGCGAACATCGAAACTGCATATACTGAGGAAGTGACTGGCGAAAGTGAAGCTTACATGGCAGAGGCTCAAAATGAAGCTTGTATGGCAGATGTGAAAGATCAGCTCACCGAGGTAAGTACTAAACTCCGTTGCACTAAGTGTGAAAATCTGTCTGAACAATTGACAACTATAACTGTTCAGTATGTTAGTTTGGATGCTCAATTTAAAACCATAAAAGAAGAACATCATTTCACTAAAGCTAGAGAAAATAGTTATAAAGTAAAAATAAAAGCTAGTGAAAAAGATATTAGAAGTCTTAAAGCAAATCTAGCAGAAAAAATTAAAGTAATTGATCTGAGCTATGAAGTGTTAGAAGAAAAAACCAAACTAATAGCTGAAAGGGATAAACAGATAGCTGATCACCAGGTGAAAGTGGTGGAACTTAACAGGAAACTTGAGAAATTTAGAAATTCCACCGCTATACTTGATCACCTCGTTAGTGATCAAGGTTCCCCAGTTAAAAGGGGAGGAATTAGATATCATGAAGTTCCGCCACCGTACAATCATAATTACACTTATGATCCTAGTAATCAGAAATCTGTTGATGTTGATTATAGTCAGACAGTTCCGGTTAAGGTAACTAGTAAAGAATCAGAAGTTAGTAAAGGCGAAACAAGTAAGCCTGTTTCGAGTGTTAAAATTTCTGCTCCTGTCTCATCAAACTCGGACAAGTCATTAGAGTCGAGTGAGACAAAAGAAAAGGCAGTATTACCAAAAAGTGGAGAGAAAAATAAAACAACTGGAAAGAAATCTCCACTAAACCCGTATGTCCCACCATATGTGAGACAAACGGGCAGTAATGCAGCCTCATCATCTAAAACAACTGTTGAAAAGAAAGTTGAACACAAGAGTTGTTTCAGATGTAATCAATTAGGACACCTAATTGCTGATTGCCCTCTGAAGCGGAGATTCAGAGGTGTGAGACCTTCAAAAACTGAGAATAGAACTAATCACTATAATGGTAAAAATGAAAACTCTTCAAAGTTCAGAAATTGGACTAATCCAGGTTTTCAAAGAAATCAACCTCAGTTTTTCCCCGTTAACAACCAAATCATGAGAAATAATTCATTTAATTCTAGAAGGTTTGGATGGCCTCTTAGTCAATCTCCAAGAAGGTATCCTTTTAGGACTTACAGAAATTATTCTGATACTAACTTTGGACAGCTAAGGTACGGGATGTATCGACCCAAGACCAATAGGTCTTGGGTCCCCAGATTTTAATCATCTGCTTTAATCGTGCAGGAACAGTTGAACAGGGCTGCAAACAATCAATGGGTTGTGGATAGCGGCTGTTCCCGGCACATGATGGGTAACAAGAATTTGTTACACGATTGGAAACCTGTTCAGGGAGGAAGAGTGAGTTTCGCTGGAGAGAGCGGTGGAAGGATTACAGGAATTGGGACGGTGACTAACGGAAAGATGACGTTAGAGAAAGTAAATTTTGTTGAAGAACTGAAGCACAATCTGCTGAGTGTTTCGCAGATTTGTGACAAAGACTACACCGTGCATTTCACCAAGAATGAAGCGATCGTGCTATATCCTGGTTTCAAGATACCAGAGGATTGGATTGTTATGAAGGCTCCAAGAGAAAAGAATACGTATATAATGGACATGAGGTCGGCTGAGATGACCACAGAAGAATCGTGTCTTCTGTCGAAAGCAACTGAATCAGAGTCCGAATTATAGCATAGGAGAATGGGGCATATTCATCTTCGAAAAATGAACTACCTTGTCAAGAATGGGCTTGTGCTGGGTGTTCCCTTGAAGAATTTCAACTTTGAAGACCAATGCTTATCGTGCAAAAATGGAAAGCAACACAAGAAATCCCATCGCACCAAGAAGGTTAACTCAATTGTCAGTACCCTAGACGTACTTCACATGGATCTCTTTGGTCCCGTGAATGCAAAAGCCTAGGAGGAACATCTTACTGCTTCGTGATCACTGATGATTTCTCTCGATACTCTTGGGTATATTTCCTGAAGTCAAAGGATGAAACGGTTCAGATGGTGATAAATTTGATTACCAAAGTTGAGAACATTATGGGAAAAAGAGTTAAATACATCAGGAGTGACAATGGGACTGAGTTCAAGAACTATCAGATGGAGCTCTTCTGCTTACAGAAAGGAATCGAACACCAGTACAGCGCTCCGTATACTCCGCAACAAAATGAAGTGGCTGAGAAGAAGAACAGAACGTTAATTGAAGAAGCCAGAACCATGCTGGCTGATTCGAAACTTCCTGTGGTGTTCTGGGCTGAATCTGTTGCAACAGCCTGTTATATCCTTAATCGAGTGTTAACCGTTAAAAGATTAAATAAAACATGTTATGAACTTATGCATGGGAGAAAGCCCAACTTGAGTGGTCTTGAACCATTCGGGTCCCCGTGTTCGATATTAAAGACAAATTCTAAATTTGGTGAAGTAGCCGACGAAGGAATTTTAGTAGGATATGTTGTTGGGACTCCCAACAGACGTGTCTTTAATACATCGACCAGCAAGGTTGAGGTGGTGTGTAACACTGATATCACAAGTTACAAATCACCAAAACCAAGCACGGGACCCGCTGGGGTTTTCGACTATGATAGACGTTTCAAATCTTTTAACATACCTTACTTGGATTGTGCAGAAGTAGATGAAAGAATTGTTTCGAAGATGATTTTTGATGAGGAAGACAATTATGTGCAACGACCAAAGTATGATGAATGTCAGCCTTCCTCGTCAAAAGCTGTCGATACCCCTGCTGCCTCTACTGAAGAAGAATTTTTCAATCTGTTTCACTCTCAACAACAATCACCCACTAATGAGCTACCTTCGAACCTGGAAGACAATCTAGATGTCAGTGCGGTTCCGACTACGAGAGTTCACAAAAATCATCCATTGGAGAATGTGATAGGTGATCTGTCCGACGGTGTACAAACAAGACAAAGCTTGAATGAGCACACATGTGTTTATACAAGCATTAAAGATTCAGGCATAATCAGCGAGTGCTTGTACACCTGCTTCATCAGCCAGATTGAACCAAAGAACTATCAAATGGCTCTCAAGGACAACTCGTGGGTCGAAGCCATGCAAGAAGAATTAGCCCAGTTTAAGAAGATGGAGGTATGGAACTTGGTTGCAAAACCAAAGAATGTGCATGCGATTGGCACAAAATGGGTCTTCAAATGCAAGAGAGATGAATAAGGGATTATTATCAGGAACAAGGCGAGGCTGGTTGTAAAAGGTTTTAATCAACAAGAGGGGATTGATTACAATGAGGTGTTTGCTCCTGTGGCAAGATTGGAAGCCATTCGATTGTTTTTGGCATTTGCTGCACATAAGGAGATGAAGGTTTTTCAGTTGGATGTGAAGAGTGCTTTTCTTAATGGTAAAGTCGATGAGGTTGTGTACGTTGAGCAACCTCCGGGTTTTCCTGACCCAGACTTTCCTGATCATGTATACAAGCTAAGTAAAGCACTGTATGGGCTACATCAGGCCCCTCGTGCCTGGTATTCTACACTATCCGACTACTTGCTTGAAAATGGTTTTGAACGGGGAAAGATTGATAGCACTTTGTTCTTCAAAAGAAAAGGGAGCGACTTTCTACTGGTGTAAGTCTACGTGGACGACATCATCTTTGCTGCATCAAAAGTCGCCATGTGTCAGGAGTTTGAGGCCGTCATGAAGAAGAGATTTGAAATGAGTGCTATGGGTAAACTAACATTCTTTTTAGGACTGCAGGTTGATCAGAAGAAAGATGGGATGTTCATTCATCAGACTAAGTATGTCCATGATGTTCTCAAACGCTTCAAGATGGAGGACAGCACTCCATACGATACTCCAGTCTACGTCAACCACAAATTGGGTGCTGATTCAGACAACGATGCAGACATGGACCCAACTCAATATCGGGCAATAATAGGTTCTTTAATGTACTTAACTGCTTCTAGGCCTGATATAATGTTTGCTGTTTGTCTTTATGCTCGCTTTCAGGCAAACTCAAAGGAATCTCACTTGAAGGGTGCGAAGAGGATTCTATGGTATCTCAAAGGCAAGCCTAAGCTGGGGTTGTGGTACACGAGAGGAGGAGACTTGGAGTTGGTCGCCTACACAGATTCTGATTATGGAGGGTGCAATCAGAGTCGGAAGTCAACTACAGGTGGATGTCAGTTTCTTGGTGGCAGATTAGTGTCATGGCAATGCAAGAAGCAGACCTCAGTCGCGATTTCAACCTGTGAAGCAGAATACATGGCAGCATCTAACTGCTGCTCCCAGGTTCTTTGGATTCAACAACAGTTGCGCGATTACGGTCTGAATTTCACTCATACTCCTATTTGCATTGATAATACTGCTGCTATCTCAGTAACTAACAATCCCGTAAAACACAGTACAACTAAACATATTGACATCCGTCATCATTTTATACGGGATTGTGCTGAGAAGAAACTGATTGTGCTCGAAAAGGTTGATACGCTAGATAATTTCGCTGACTTGTTTACGAAAGCGTTTGACAAAACTAGATTTCAAAACCTTGTTGAGCTGAATGGGATGATCAATCCCGAGTAACCGTGTTTTTATCTTTATTAAAAAAAAAATAAAAAAAAATAAAGGTCACTATCGCTTAGAATTATGTCGGTTGCCTTAGTTTGAAGGACATATCTTCGGATATGTTTGGTCCTCATTTCTACTTTTTGAATATAAGGATAGCCATTAACCAGATGACTGAAAGTGACCGGGGCGGTTTATGATGTGTTTTTATTCTTTCACTGAAAATTAGTCGATCATACTTAGTTAGAAGGACACATACTTGTATGTGGTCGGTCCAGCTGATCCATTGGATCTTCGGGATAGCCGTTTACCTGAAAACTTCAATTTGATCGGGGCGATTGAAGTTAAAAATTTTTCCGGGAGATGAAATTATTTTTCAAGTCTACTACTTCGTAAGAAGTTCTTTACAATGTTTAACAGAAAATTGATCCAACCTTGGAAAGTGATAGATATACTGATTCTGTGTGCTTAACTAGTGAAGTTATTAGGCCTAAAAGACTTTAGAACAGTCATTGTATGTCATGGTAGCTTTTTATGGTGCGTAAAAGTAGAAGTGATACTAACTAAATCTATTCGATTTTACGTGGAAACTTCTTAACAATTGTGCATGTCTCCATATATATCTTTCCGAATGATAGGCAGAAAAGCGATTACCCAGTCATACACGAGCCCGTGAGTGTTCTGATTCCCGTGAAGATAGCGTGTCAAGAAACTGCAGTGATCCAGATTCGGGACTTGCAGTAGTTTATCTGAAGTTTGTGTAAATACTTAAAAAAAAAAAAGATTATTAGTTATTGAAACATTATAGAGTTCATAATAATAAGACTTCTCAATCAAGATGCAAGATAGAGAACATGATTAAGAGTCCAAAGATCGAAGAGTTCCTACTATTTAATCAGACACTACGGGTCGAGGTCAACTCGGGGTGACTTGGGGAAAGCCAAATACGCTTTGAGAATAGATAGGAGGCATCATAATCTCTGAGTTGTTGCCCACTTAAGTTTTGAGCTTAATTGAACCGAACCCGTATCACAGAAACGATGAAAACCATTTTAAGTTAATTACCTGCTTACAACCTGTTTCTTTATGTCATAATAAAGCTGAACACGGATCTGTGTGACAGTCACGTAGTTAGTATGATTCCTGTTCGGATCTTTTCTAAAACATGGTAGTCCCTATCGAGACTGAAATTTGATCCCGTGTACTTTAAATTTTAAAATTTTTCTACTTATGTAGTTGTATGATTTTATATCTGGTTACTTGGTCTTGATCGTATCATTTAACACTTTAAAGGTTGTTTTAAAACTTAATTGCAAATTGTTCAAATTATGGGGTTTGTTTTGAAATTTTTTAATTTCAGCGAAGTTGTGCATAACTTCGCCTGCAATAGGCGAAGTTATCCATAACTTCGCCTGAATAAATCTGACCCTATATAAAGAAGAGTAAAGGTCAAACAGTTCATTATTTTCAAACCGGAGCGAACTTATCTTACTGTCAATCAGCGAACTTAATCTCTTAAACCTACAGCGAAGTTATCGATTATCATCTGTTCATTCTTTCTCGATTTTTAATCCGTGTTTAAAGGTGTGTAGGGTAATCGAATCGATTAATCATGTTCATTAACGTTTATCATCGGTCGATTCGACCCGTTTCACGTCCTCGTTTTTCGAACCCTTAACAACCGATTTTCAAACGTATCTTTACGTGTTCATAATCAATCTAATCGTCTAAATCGTCATTAAATCAAGTTTTACGAGATCCGCAAGCTCAAAATTGACCAAATCACATCGTTCGATAAACCTAACTGATGCCGTTTCATATTCGGCGAAGTTACAGTTTAGGCGAAGTTGTCCGTAACTTCGTCTGAGGTTTAACTTCGCCTGATAATTATTTTTGAAACAGTTTATGAGGCGATGTTGTGGTTAGGCGAAGTTACCATTAACTTCGCCTGGACTTTGTTACTTAACAGTTAACAGACGAAGTTAAAGTTGAAGCGAAGTTGTTTCCCAACTTCGCCCCACCTTTAACTTCGCCTATACTGAAAAGATCACAACTTCGCTCATGGTAACAGGCGAACTTGTGATTTGCTTTGTCGCTTATCTAACTTAGTCTGTTTGGTGCAGATATGGCTGCTATAGGTGGTGCAGGCGGTGATGACGGTGGTGATAACCAAAGACAGTTCTTCCCGGGTCACAACATGTATATAACATTAGACCCGGAGGCGAGCGGAGTTGATGATTTCCGCGAAATCATCACATTCCTACTACGCTCGCGTATATTCCACGCGATTACGACAACACTGCCAATATCCTTGCCAAACATTGAGGATTTTTGGCAGACCGTGGAATATGATTGTAGGGTCGAGCCCCCGGTGATGCGAGCAACAGTCAACAATCACATTGTTCAGTTCTCATCTGAACAAATCCGGGCGGCTTTACGTTTTGGAGATGAGACAAGAGATGACCCGACAGATTTTGTAGCTCCTTTCCATGATGGAGCGTTTTTGAGGATGGGATACTCAGATCCCTTGGGAGATACCCAAAGAAGGAAGGGATTTTTGCTTGACAAGTGGCGCTTTCTCATGCATGTCATGATTGTTTGCATGTCAGGGAGAAAGGCGGGCACTGATGGCATGGGCGCGACCATGCAGTCGGCTATGACTGCTCTGACTTATAACAAGCGTTACAGCTTTAGTCAGATGGGCTTCTACGAGATCGATCGACAACGAAGAGCGGTGGCGCGTGAGAGATTTATCATGTATCCAAGATTTCTCCAAATGATCTTGGATCATGTTGCTCCAACGCTACCTCAGCGCCGCCCAATCCGATACGTAGAAAGTGTGAGCAAAGGATCTTTGCCCAATGCAGATCCTCCAGTGCGAGAAGCAAACCTGAGCTCCGTCCTCGACATACTCCACTATTCGGGTACTTAATCAACCCGAGGTATGTGCCTGCTCATGGGGAAGAGTTTCGGGACCCGGCACCACAACAGGCAGGAGCATCTCAAGCTATACCTGCTGCTCCTGTTGTGTCACCGGAGGAGAACGTTGACCTTGACGCAGAGTTTGGCAGTCAAGGATTTTTTGACATGGAGAGGGTTGATCCATGGGAGATTGTGCAAGTCTCTGTTGCACATGTTTCGGGTGTGAATGTTACTAGGGCAGCTACAAAGGTGGCTGGCTCAGATTCTGATGATGAAGTGGCCGAAGCAAGACGGATTTTGGTAACACATGAACGGACTCATGGGAAAAGGAAGAGAACTGATGATGATAGCGAGTCAGACTATGAAGAAGAAGTTCAACAGTTGATTCGCAGATCAAGAAGGGAACGGGCAGGTGCAGGATCGGGAGCTGGTGAGAGCTTGAGGGTGGTACGTTTCACCCCACCCGCACTGTCCGGTATGACAATGGTTCCCTCAACATTACAAGTTACGAGGCCCAAGGGCCACGGATGTTCCCGTGGTGGCTACCTCATCTGCCTTTGGCCTCCCACCAACTACTTTCACACTTTTGGCTCCAGAAATCGTATCGTGGCCACCTCCAACTCTTACTCCAACGGAGGTCGTGGCACATTTTATTGAGTCGATGGTTGTGGCCACTGCAGGGTTATCGGTGACGATACCACCTGCGGTTACGTCTACTTCTGAGGTCCCGGATACATCGGCAATCCCTCCTCAGTACACTCACGATATATCTCATATGAGGTTTGATTTCGATGCAACCCTATCAGACTCTGAACGAATAGCAGCACTTGAACGGGTCGTGGCAGAGCAGTCAAGGATTAATCTTATCCAGACCCAGGCTATTCAACGCCTAGTTGCAGAGAATCAGATGCAGTCGTCCCTGCTGGTAGAACATGGAAAAATCATAGATGCTCTGAAGGAGTTCTTGGCATCTCAGGGGGAGGCGAGCTGTAAAGGCGATGAGTTGAGGACCAAGAGGAGAAATGATCGAGACGATGATCCCAATGCATCGAAAGGTGCAGGTGGTGAGTTGCCAAGAACTGTACAAGCTCTTGGGACTTCCACAACTCAGGGGGAGTCGACAACTGCAGCTGGTGGTGATGATGTGGTGGTAGTGGAGGTTGAGGAGATGGATGATGACTTTATGTGTGATGATGATGTATTACCGAGTGATGAGATAGAGAAGATTGGTGAACAGATTGTGATTGATGATGAGATAGAAGAGGGAGAGATAGTAGAAGAGAATGTTGAGCATGAGATTCCAGAAGTCGATAACGCAGATATGAGTAAAGAGATGGGAAATGATGAGACTGAATGGGAAGAGCAGCCAAGATGGAAAGAAGGCTATGCTCAGTGGTTCGTCAAAACAAAGAAACCAGCGGTCCCTACTATGTTTAAGAAGACTTACAACATTAGAGGCTATGCTGAAGCGAGAAAAGGGATTATTTGCTGGATATACGATGAGCAGTTGAGGCTCTTCGTGATTAAGAGATATGATGGTATTCAGTACTTCAAAAGAATGTTGAGATCGTTGAACACACTGCCAGAATGTGAAGTGAAAGACTTAGCCAGATTGGGATTGATAAATCGAAGTGATGATAATATGGCTAGAGTCATTGGGAAAATTGTGTGGAAAGAGAGTATAAAAGAGAAGAAGTTCGAGCTGCTGAAACCACAGAAGGGTAAACTTATCAAAGATAAAGATAGGGGGTTGAGAGCATATGGCAAGCCTTGGATGATTATGAAGTATAAATCGATCCGGTGTTTGAAAGAAGTGCCGATGAAACAAATGCCCAAGGATGTGCTCAAAGAGTTGAAGTGGTGGTATGTAGATTGTGAGACAGCTGAAGCAGTGATGGAAGACGAAGATGAACAAAAGCTGCTGAGAGTCTATGATCCGATGCATCTAGTGAACCTGTCTCGAGCTGATCTGCAGGTGCTGAATGAGAAGAAAATCTTTTATATTCCTGCTTGGAAAGACGAAGCGAGGAAATATCAAAGAGTTGTGTCGGTATGTGTACGAGAAGGAGTGAATGCTTAAAGATGAAGATTCAAGATTGTTGAAGATTACAAGACACGTGTTTGAAGATAAAGAGATGAAGCTACTGCCAAGGGGGAGTCTGTTGGTACATGATGTCAGTAGTTCAGTGTCTAGTGTCTGTAATCGAGTCGTTTGGATTTGTGTTTGTATGTAAGCGAAGTTAGCTCACAAGTTCGCTGATACAGGCGAACTTGTGAACTAAGCGAAGTTAGTGACAACTTCGCCTGAACATGCCAGGCGAAGTTGTCGTGTTATATATTGATTAGGTTACGGCTTAATCAATAACATTAGGAGGGATTCAATCAGTGTATTCAGTTTACGTGTAACGAGTCCAGTATTAGTGATACATATCACGTGTTTAAGATTGCAATATAACTAGTATTTGTTTATTGTAACGTGTATTTAAACGTATCGTCTTCTACACTCGTAACGTCTTACGTAGGGATTCCGCACCTACGTAAAACGAGATATCTCGTGTAGATCCGGCTGGGAACCTACAGGTGTGCTCATTCAAGCTTTGTCTTGTTTGTACACCGTCGGACAGATCACCTATCACATTCTCCAATGGGTGATTTTTGTGAACTCTCGTAGTCGGAACAGCACTGACTTGCAGATTGTCTTCCAGATTCGAAGATAGCTCATCAGTGGGTGATTGTTGTTGAGAGTGAAATGGATTGAAGAATTCCTCTTCAGTAGCGGCAGCAGGGGTATCGACAGCATTTGACGAGGAAGGCTGACATTCATCATACTTCGGTCGTTGCACATAATTGTCTTCCTCATCATAAATCATCTTCGAAGCAATTCTTTCATCTACTTCTGCACAATCCAAATAAGGTATATTAAAAGATTTGGAAAGTCTATCATAGTCGAAAACCCCAGCGGGTCCCGTGCTTGGTTTTGGTGATTTGTAACTTGTGATATCAGTGTTACAGACCACCTCAACCTTGCTGGTCGATGTATTAAAGACTCGTCTGTTGGGAGTCCCAACAACGTATCCGACCAAAATTCCTTCGTCGGCTACTTCACGAAATTTAGAATTTGTCTTTAATATCGAACATGGGGACCCGAATGGTTCGAGACCACTCAAGTTGGGCTTTCTCCCATGCATAAGTTCATAACATGTTTTATTTAATCTTTTATCAGTTAACACTCGATTAAGGATATAACAGGCTGTTGCAACAGCTTCAGCCCAGAACACCACAGGAAGTTTCGAATCAGCCAGCATGGTTCAGGCTCCTTCAATTAACGTTCTGTTCTTCCTCTCAGCCACTCCATTTTGTTTCGGAGTATACGGAGCGCTGTACTGGTGTTCGATTCCTTTCTGTAAGCAGAAGAGCTCCATCTGATAGTTCTTGAACTCAGTCCCATTGTCACTCCTGATGTATTTAACTCTTTTTCCCATAATGTTCTCAACTTTGGTAATCAAATTTATTACCATCTGAACCGTTTCATCCTTTGACTTCAGGAAATATACACAAGAGTATCGAGAGAAATCATCAGTGATCACCAAGCAGTACGATGTTCCCCCTAGACTTTTTACATTCACGGGACCAAAGAGATCCATGTGAAGTAGGTCTAGGGTACTGACTATTGAGTTAACCTTCTTGGTGCGATGGGATTTCTTGTGTTGTTTTCCCTTTTTGCACGATAAGCATTGATCTTCAAAGTTGAAATTCTTCAAGGGAACACCCAGCACAAGCCCATTCTTGACAATGTAGTTCATTTTCTGAAGATGAATATGCCCCATTCTCCTATGCCATAACTCGGACTCCGATTCAGTTGCTTTTGACAGAAGACAAGATTCCTCTGTTGCCATTTCAGTCGACCTCATGTCCATTATATACGTATTCTTTTCTCTTGGAGCCTTCATAACTATCCAATCCTCTGGTATCTTGAAACCAGGATATAGCACGATTGCCTCATTCTTGGTAAATTGTAAGGTGTAATCTTTGTCACAGATCTGCGAAACACTCAGCAGATTGTGCTTCAGTTCTTCAACAAAATTTACTTTCTCTAACGTCATCTTTCCGTTAGTCACCGTCCCCATTCCAGTGATCCTTCCACCGCTCTCTCCAGCGAAACTCACTCTTCCTCCCTGAACAGGTTTCCATTCGTGTAACAAACTCTTGTTACCCGTCATGTGCCGGGAACAGCCGCTATCCACAACCCATTGATTGTTTGCAGCCCTGTTCAACTGTTCCTGCACGATTAAAGCAGATGATTAAAATCTGGGGGGTCTTGGGTCGATACATCCCGTACCTTGGCTGTCCAAAGTTAGTATCAGAATAATTTCTGTAAGTCCTAAAAGGATACCTTCTTGGAGATTGACTATGAGGCCATCCAAACCTTCGTGAATTAAATGAATTATTACTTAAGGTTTGGTTGTTAGCAGTGAAAAACTGAGATCTTTTTCTTTGAAAACCTGAATTAGTCCAATTTCTGAACTTTGATGAGTTTTCAGTTTTACCACTATTGTAGTTACTGTTAGTTCTGTTTTCAGTTTTTGAAGGCCTCACCCCTCTGAATCTCTGCTTCAGAGGGCAATCAGCAATTAGGTGTCCTAATTGATTACATCTGAAACAACTCCTGTGTTCAACTTTCTTTTCAATAGTTGTTTTAGATGATGAGGCTGCATTACTGCCCGTTTGTCTCACATATGGTGGGACATACGGGTTTAGTGGAGATTTCTTTTCAGTTGTTTTATGTTTCTCTCCACTTTTTGGTAACACTGCCTTTTCTTTTGTCTCAATCGACTCGGATGACTTATCCGAGTTTGATGAGAAAGGACTAGGAACAGAAATCTTCACATTAGACACAGGCTTACTCGTTTCGCCTTTACTAACTTCTGGATCTTTAATAGTTACCTTAACCGGAACTGTCTGACTATAATCAACATCAACAGATTTCTGATTACTAGGATCATAAGTGTAATTATGATTGTACGGTGGTGGAACTTCATGATAACCAATTCCTCCCCTTTTAACTGGGGAACCTTGATCACTAACGAGGTGATCAAGTATAGCGGTGGAATTTCTGAATTTCCCCAAGTTTCCTGTTTAGTTCTACCACTTTCACCTAGTGATCAGCTATCTGTTTATCCCTTTCAGCTATTAGTTTGGTTTTCTCTTCTAACACTTCATAGCTAAGATCAATTACTTGAATTTTTTTAGCTAGATTTGCTTTTAGACTCCTAATATCTTTTTCACTAGCTTTTATTTTTACCTTGTAACTATTTTCTCTAGCTTTAGTGAAATGATGATCTTCTTTTAAGGTTTTAAATTGAGCATCCAAACTAACATACTGATCAGTTATAGTTGTCAATTGTTCAGACAGATTTTCACACTTAGTACAAGGGAGTTTGGTACTTACCTCGGTGAGCTGGTCTTTCACATCTGCCATGTAAGCTTCATTTTGAGCTTCTGCCATGTAAGCTTCACTTTCGCCAGTCACTTTCTCAGTATCTGTAGTTTCGATGTTCGCCAAATTGGCCTGTTCGAAGACTTCTTCAACATGCAGATTCCAGTTATACTCCCCATTCTGTCTGGATATCATGGCTCTATTATCATTACCACCCCCACTCTGTTGTGTAGACCTGTTTTGACTGCGTTCTACACGTTCATTTGTGCACTCCTTCGCAAAATGGCCATTCTGTTGACAGTTGTAACACATGACCTTTGACTTATCGAAACCCGGTCTCTCACCAACAAACTTCCTACCTGTCTTCTTCATAAACCTCTTAACCCTTCTCACAATCATCGCTATCTGCCACTGCAGATCCATCTCTTCCAGATCATCAGCATCGATCTGATCATAATCTTCATCCAATGTTGCAGGATCAACAATCTTACCCTGAATGTAATTTTCATATGAAGCAATGAAAGATGCATAGAGAGCAAACTGCTGTTCAGCAGATTTAACACTCATGGGCATCTTCGAGTAGTTGTTGTTTGAAACACCTGGGGAAAAACTTCCCTTGGTCGCTTGAGGTTTAGAAGCATTTGATACTCCAGCTACAAAGCACACATCACCATTCATGTTGAGAGATACATGACCTTCATGTATTGAGTTAGCGCCCGACTCTCCCTTTGAGTAGTAAGCAGACGAATCAGAATTCGAACTTGGACTTGAGTTAACCTTTGCACCATACATTCCTGGATCTTGAACCTGATCAGTAGGTGTCTCTTTTCGAACCATGTTTAGTTCAAAAGTTCGTAGCTTGTTAAATGCTGTTTCCAGGTCATAGTCGGCAAAGTCTTTGTCTTCTCTCATCAACACAGTGTACATCTCCCATTTCGGTGGGAGAGCATCAAGAAGCTTTTCAACAATTTCATCTTCTTTGTAAGTAATGGAGTAGTTGTTGAGTTCGGTCATCAGATGATAATATCTAGTAATGATATCATCAAGTGATTCATTCTTCAAGTACTTGAATACCGAGAATTGGGTTTTAAGTAGTTTAATCTTTGAAGCACGAATTCCCACATTACCCTCAAAACGGTTTTCAAGTGCTTCCCAAAGCTCTCTAGCAGTTTTATACCTTCTGAAGGTGTGAAAAATCTCTTGTGGAAGAGCCATAGTAATCGCTGCATGAGCTTTGCTCTCAGCCTCATACATTTTCTTTTCTTGTTCTTCCATCTCTTTGTATTTCTTGATCTGATCACGACCCTCATACTCAGCAGTTGGTGGAATGTACCCATCTTGAATGCACACCCACATTTTAGCATCTTGGTACTTGACATATTGTTCAAACCTATCCTTCCACGCAACATAATCGGTTTTCTTAAGCATCTTCGGTGCCTTTGTAGCTGAACCAGCTTCCACTTCCATCTTCACCTGTTCCGTAATATTTATTGAAGTCATCTTTCACGAAACACAAAGAAACCCGAAAAATAAAAATTTTATTTTTAACAGTACTGTAGGAGAAGTTGTGGATAACTTCGCTTAAGTCTGAACTTCGCTGATTATGAACTTCGCTTCCTTTTTAAATTCGCCTGATTCGGCGAAGTTGTAGATAACTTCGCTTAAGGTAAGCGAACTTGTGAGGTAGGCGAAGTTGTGGGTAACTTCGCTTGAGATAAGCGAACTTGAGAAGGTAGGCGAAGTTGTGGATAACTTCGCTTAACCTTATATCTTCGCCGAAACCCTACGAACAGTGACGGCAACATCGCCTGATGAACACGAAGTTTTTGCAGGTTTGATTTTTGGATTTTACGAGGTTTGTGAAGGTGTAATGGGTTGTTTATGATGGTAGGAGGTGAGTATAACACAAAAACTAATAAACACGTCCCGCGAATAGTCGAACGGAACGATTTCTACACCCGCGTGATAATCCCGAACCACAATCACGAGCAAAAGCTCTGATACCAATTGTAGGTTCCCAGCCGGATCTACACGAGATATCTCGTTCTACGTAGGTTCGGAATCCCTACGTAAGACGTTACGAGCGTAGAAGACGATACGAGTTAACACGATCGAACACACGTTACAATAAACAAATACTCGTTATATTGCAACCTTAAACACGTGATATCAATCACTGATTACAGGACTCATAAACACGTAAACTAATAAACTGACTGAATAATTGAAAACATAAGCCGTAACTTATGTTTATATAATCACGACAACTTCGCCTGGCATGTTCATGCGAAGTTGTCCCTAACTTCGCTTAGTTCACAAGTTCGCCTGTATCAGCGAACTTGTAAGCTAACTTCGCTTACATACAAAAACACAAATCTAACAAACTCGATTACAGACACTTGACACTGAACTACTGACATCATGCACCTACACTTCAGAACCTAGAAACCCAAATCGGGCAAATTGCCCGACAATTATCCGAAAGACCACTTGGCACTCTTCCAAGCAACACAATCACCAACCCGAATGCAACAGCTAACGCCGTTACACTCAGGAGCGGTACGACCACTGTTGTCTCACCAACTTCAGAATCGGTTTTGGAGAAAAAGTCTCCTGATGAAACACAGGAAAAGCTTATCCCAACAAGCACAGTCCAGCCTAAGGAGCCAGTCCGAACCTATGTTCCACCTATTTCATACCCTGAAAGACTGAAGCAGGAACGATTGGAAGCCCAGTATGGGAAGTTTCTAGAACTCTTTAAACAACTCCATATCAACATCCCTTTTGTCGAAGCTATTGCTCAGATGCCAAAATATGCGAAGTTTCTCAAAGAAGTGCTGACAAACAAAAGGAAGCTGGAGGAGCTCTCGCATATCACCCTAAGTGAAGAATGTTCAGCATCCAAAGCAAGCTACCGACAAAGATGATCGATCCAGGGAGCTTTACTATCCCTTGTCTCATAGGAAATTTATCTGTTAGCAATGCCCTGGCTGACCTAGGAGCTAGTATTAATTTAATGCCTTATGCGGTTTTACAAAATTAGGGATAGGAGAACCGCCCACCCGCATGAGCATTCAGTTAGCTGACTGATTCGTTAAATATCCTCGGGGCATTGTTGAAAACATACTTGTCAAAATTGACAAGTTCGTTTTCCCAGTAGATTTTGTGATTCTAGACATGGAGGAAGACAAAAGTGTACCTCTAATTTTAGGAAGACCCTTTTTAGCCACTGCAAAGGCTATCATTGATGTTTGCACCGGTAAACTCACTCTCAGGGTCAATCATGAGGCAATCACTTTTGACATAGGAAAATCTATGCAATATCCGCAACAGCACGATGACACTTTATATTGTGTTGACATCATAGACTCCATCGTGAGTTGCTATATGCGAGATTCCTCCATCAACACTCCCTTAGAAACACAAGTCTTAGACAAAACACTCAATAAACCCATTTTAGAAAACAAAAATTTCAATAATAACCACCAAGAAGAATCAGAAATGATATACGAAATCATTGAAAACAATGAAAAATCAAAACCATCAATCGAAGAACCACCAGCCTTAGAATTAAAAGAACTACCAAAACATCTCGAATACGCCTTTCTAGAGAAAGATTCTCAACTCCCAGTAATTATTTTATCTCACCTTTCTAAAGAAGATAAAGACGAACTTCTTAAGGTTCTCAAAAACCATAAGAAGGCTATCGCATGGAAGATCATGGATATCAAGGGCATCAGTCCTTCCTTTTGTACTTACAAAATCCTCATGGAAGAAGAATACAAACCCGTGGTCCAACATCAAAGACGTCTCAATCCAGACATGCAAGATGTGGTGAAGAAGGAAGTAATCAAACTGCTTGATGCCGGATTAATCTACCCAATCTTAGATTCACCTTGGGTTAGTCCCGTTCAAGTAGTACACAAGAAGGGAGGGATGACGGTCGTAATGAACGAGAAGGATGAACTAATACCAATGAGGACCATCACAGGCTGGAGAGTTTGCATTGATTACCGGAAGCTTAATGATGCCACAAAAAAGATCATTTTCCACTTCCTTTCATAGACCAAGTGCTCGAACGATTATCTGGAAAATGTTCTACTGCTTTCTTGATGGATTTTCCGGATACTTTCAAATTCCCCTTACTCCTGAGGATCAGGAGAAAACCACTTTTACATGTCCGTATGGAACCTTCGCCTACCGAAGAATGCCATTTAGACTATGTAATGCTCCAGCCACCTTCCAACATTGCATGGTTGCCATCTTTCATGAAATGATCGAAAACTCTATGGAAGTTTTCATGGATGACTTCTCAGTCTTTGGAGACTCCTTCGATCATTGTCTGAAAAACCTAGACAAAATGTTAGCTAGGTGTGAAGAAGTAAATCTAGTGCTCAACTGGGAAAAATGCCACTTTATGGTAAAGGAGGGCATTGTTCTAGGACACAAGATTTCTCAAAACGGACTAGAAGTTGATAGGGCCAAAATAGAAACCATATCCAAACTTCCGCCGCCAACTTCAGTCAAAGCCATTAGAAGTTTTCTAGGTCACGCAGGTTTCTACCGCCGCTTCATAAAAGACTTCTCAAAAATCTCAAGACCTATGACCAAACTTCTAGAGAAAGACGCATCATTTGTCTTCTCTGAGGAGTGTGTTGAATCATTCAATACATTAAAAGACAAACTTGTCAACGCACCAATCATGACCACACCCGATTGGACCCTTCCATTCGAAATCATGTGCGATGCAAGTGACTTTGCAGTTGAAGCCGTACTCGAACAACACAAAGAAAAACACTTTCACCCAATTTACTATGCCAGTAAAACTCTTAACGATGCACAAGAGAATTACACCACAACAGAAAACGAGTTACCAGTAGTTTTCGCCTTTGAAAAATTTAGATCTTACCTAGTTCTTTCCAAAACCATAGTTTACACCGATCATACCGCAACGGTACCTATTCAACAAACAAGATGCCAAACCTAGACTCATCCGGTGGATCCTAATACTCCAAGAATTTGACATCGAAGTTAAAGACAAGAAGGGAGCAGAAAATGTAGCCGTAGACCATCTTTCACGTTTAGAATGTCCAACTCCAGAGGAACTTCACAAAGAAATTATCAATGATAATTTCCCACATGAAGTCCTCATGCACATTCAAGAAGTGATAGAAGAAAAATACGAAAGTCCTTTGTATGCTGACTTCGCAAATTACTTAGCTTGTAGGATCCTCAGAAAAGGACTTACCCATCAATAGCGGAAGAAATTCTTCTCCGATCTTAAGTTTTACTTCTGGGAAGATCCATACGTATTTAGGATAGGTGCGGATCAAGTCATTCGTAGGTGTGTAGCAGGCAAGGATGCCATAAACATTCTCAAACACTGCCATGAAGGACCAACAGGCGGACACCACGGTACCGCCACCATGGTCAGGAAGGTGTTTGATGCAGGATTTTTCTGGCTCACTATATACAAAGATACACATACTTTGATCCAAGCATGCGATGCTTGTCAAAGAGCCGGGAACATCTCATCAAAAAATGAGATGGCTCAAAAAGGCATTCAAATCTGTGAAATCTTTTATGTATGGGGGATAGATTTCATGGGGCCATTTCCTAACTCATTCGGAAATAAATACATCCTTGTAGCAGTCGACTACGTATCTAAATGGGTAGAAGCACAAGCTCTTCCCACCAACGATGCTCGAGTAGTTGTAAGATTTCTGAAAAAGTTATTCTCAAGATTTGGTACTCCAAAAGCCCTCATCAGCGACAGAGGTACTCACTTCTGTAACACCCTGATGGACAAGGTCTTAGCACGATATGAGGTCCATCACCGACTGGCAACACCATATCACCCTCAGACCAGTGGGCAGGTAGAAGCCTCGAACTGAGGAATTAAGAGAATTTTGGAAAGAAGTGTGGGGATGAATCGCAAAAATTGGGCAGAAAAATTAGATGACGCATTGTGGGCCCTCAGGACGGCCTACAAAACTCCCATAGGAACGAAACCCTTCAAGCTCCTTTACGAGAAGGCATGTCATCTACCAGTAGAACTAAAACACAAAGCCTACTGGGCCCTCAGAGAAGTGAATTTTGATCTAACGTCCGCTGGAGCAAACCGGGAAGATCAAATTCATGAGCTCGAGGAACTGAGAACAATGGTCTACGAAAATTCCTGGTCCTACAAGGAGAAGACTAAACGCATACACGGCACTCATTTAAAAGGAAATAAAAATTTTCAAACTGGCGATCGTGTACTGTTATATAACGCTCGTTTACGTCTTTTCCCAGGAAAACTGAAATCCCGATGGACAGGTCCATACGTAGTCGAAACAGTTTTTGACTATGGAACCATCGAAATTTCAAATTCAAACGGTCAGAAGTTCAAGGTAAATGGGCGTCGATTAAAACCATATATCGACGGTCCACTTAAAGAAGTGTTGGGGGTATTAACCCTCCAAACTTCTTGATTAAGAAATTAAGGAAATAAGGTCTGGCCAAGACCTTCTCAAAACCAAGCCTTGTAAATATATAAAAAAAATTTATTTAAAACTCCGGGGCGTGCTTCCAAAAGCACGGTCCCGTACCTAAAAATGCGGTCCGACATCTTTGTTGCAAAAATCTCAGTCAGACTGGCTTGTAACAGAATTGTCAGAACAAAAACACGGGGGCGTGCTTCCAAAAGCACGGTACCGTACTCGGTTTCCTGTTTGGTTATAAAAGGAACCTTGTGTCATTGCATTTCTTGCACAAACCAAAACCAAAGCCAAAACCAAAAACCTCTGAAAATTCAGCATGCCAACTGAGATGTATGAAGCAATTCCCGTTTCCCGACATCTGAGAAACGATGCCCGCCATGTTTCCAAAACCGAGCTTCTCTTGAAACTTCAAGAACTCGTGAATTAACTCACCAAAATGAATCTCCTTGCGGAGATGCGTCTCGTGCAACTCACCGAATAGGTGGAAAACATAAAAATGGAACTCCGAGACATCAACGAACAACTCCAGTTTCAAGTTCTCGGTTTCTCGTATTTTCCACCACCAGGACCATTCGGAGGAGGAGAGCCTTTCGGGGAACTCTAGGAAACTTAATTTTATGCTTTTATGTGTAAACAAGTGCATTAAGCACAATGTGTTAGGACTTCGGGCTTAACCCGATTATTTTCTTTTCTTAGGAAACCCGTGCTTATCCCAAAATTGTTCTGGTATCTTTATTTAATGAAAAGTAATTTTTAGATGACCAAACTTCCAATTATCACAATAAACGTCATTCTAAAAATTCTGGATCTTAAATCGTGTTGAAAATTTAAAAGAAAAAATCACTGTGACAAAATGCACGGGCCGTGCTTTCCTAAGCACGAGGCCGTGGTCACCCCAGAATCTTCAGCATGATATGCGCTGACTCCATACAATTCTCTGACTCAGAAACATTTATTATTCTAGCAGCACGGGGCCAAACAAAAACTACCTAAATGGTAGGAAAACGGGTTGAATGCATGCATAAATTCACTATTCCATTCACACCAAACAAAAACTACCTAAATGGAAGGAAAACGGGTTGAATGGAGGCCAGTGAAGAAGGGGAAACAACATGAATCTTCCTTCCTCGAGGAACAAATCATGAAACTCCAATGCATCATAAGAGATCAAGTTGAGAGCAACATGCAAACCGAGGCTCGAGTAGTCGAGTTGATTAAAAAAGTCGACCTGCTTAGGTTCGAGAACTTCTATGTTGTGGATGGCCACCACAAGGATGTGACTTCCAAACTTAACTTTCTCAACTGAGAAATCGTCACGCTCAACAAAAAGCTTGACGAACTTTTGGAAGCCAAAGAGCACCACCACACATCTAGGACTTGTTCGGGAATGGTGGCCATTGAAGTTCTGACTTTGTTTCATGTTTAATTTGTTCCCGCTAGTGCTATGTGTTAGGACCCGAGAATTGTTGTTGTACTTTTCATTTCATCTATCTTTAATTATGTTTTTAGTTTTATGTTTTTAATGAAAATTAGGATGTTTAAATTACCAAGTTTAAAATAACCAGAAAATAAAAACCCAGTTAAAAACAAACCAGCTCAACAAATAAACAAAACAGTACTGTCTGCACTAAGCAGCACGGTACTGTGCTTTTAGAAGCACGGGGCCGTGTTTTCGGTGTCAGGGCAGTTACGAGTTTTAACTTGATAAAATAACTTTCTCACACAACCAACCCTATTTTTCACTGCATTCTGAACCGAAAACCACCGACCTTCAATTGTTTTGCTAATTTCTTCATCAATTCGTCAATTCTAAACCTAAGGTATGTTAATTTAACAATTGTATTGTCCAAATTCGTCATTCTAGGTTTAGATTAACCCTAAAATTGTTCAAATCGACCAAATAACCCGAAGAGGGTATGGGTTATTATGCTTGTTTATGATGAATAGATTGTTGAATGATTGATGGTTAGGGTTTAATTGAAAGAAACAATTCGGGTTTTTGGGTTTTTGCATAAATACCCAACACACCATTAAACCCAATTGATATAACCGGTTAGAAACGAGGGTTCGAGTCTGAGTAAGTTAGAAATCGATATTAAAAACACGAGCCGTGCCCAAAACAACACGAGTCGTGGTCAACCAAAAGTCAATCATCAAAGGAACTGAACCAGAAGCAGCAGCATGGTACCGTGCTTCTAAAAGCACGCCGCCGTGCTTTGCTTTCTGTTTCAGCAAAATGATAATTTTTCATGAAGTTTTGACTAATTTAAGTGTGAATTGCAGATGGCTGAGTATGGGGAAGATTTTCATGCATTCCTAGTCTTCGAAAACCGCAAGACAAAGGATCGATCGGCAAACGGAAGATTAACGTATCTCAACAACAGATATCCAGAAGCCCACTTTCGTGCATGTGAAGACACCCTAAGAAACGTAAACCAATGGGACCGCTATCAAAGCATTGTGAAGGGACCTTGGAGACGGGTTTTTAACCAGACAGGAGATTCAGTGACGGAACTCACAAAAGAATTCCTAGCCTCTTTCAACATAAAGAAGAAAAAGTTTGACATGTGGGAAACCAAGGAAATCGAGTTAAGATGTGGGGGTGTTTGGCATACAACTTCTGTCACCCAACTAGGAATTGATTTGGGTATTTACACGACCGAGGAAACTGACACCGACATCTGGTTCGAAGCAAAAACAACATTTACAGATGAAGGTGACGATGATGAAGCCGCATCAGGTGCCATAAGGGAATAAGCTTGGGAACAATTGAGTTATGGAACAACAACGTATAGACCAAGCGTCTCTAAAAGCACAGCCCTGCGTGACCCTGTGATGAGGTACATCCACCGTTTGCTGAGTCATACCGTCAACGCTAGACGACAGAGTGAGGGGGTTTTTAACCTGAAGGATCTTTGGGCATTGTACTGCATAAAAAACGAAATATCATGCAGTATCACTATGCTATTTTGCAAAATTTTCATGACAAATACTACTGCCCGAGGAAATTCCCCAATCTTCGGTGGTCCCTGGATCTACAACCTCTACCAGGCCTATAATGCAGACACAGAAGGAACTCCAAGCCCAGACACGATCGCTCTCAACCTTGATTACTGTGAGAGCATGTAGATGGTTCAGCAAATCAGCCCGGGTGTGTGGAGATTTTGTGACAAGAACAACCAAGTTTGGGACCCAGAAGACCCGTCAGAGATGATGATACATGATGTGCATGAGAGACGACAATCACCGCCCAGACAATGCCGCCGCCGAACTTACCATCAGAGAGGGGGGCCATCTTTATCAGTGACCGGCCCCCAGTTCATCACACGATAGCCGATACTCTTTCGAGGGTATTTACGGACTTATTGATCAATTCTCAGCTAATACTACCGCCTCATTTAACAGGATTACAGAGCAGATGGCTGCCTCAGATGCACAGCGAGCAGCCGAATATGCAGAGACGAGGCGAGAGATTGATTGTTTGGGCTATCGCATGGACAGACAGTGGGGACTATTTGACCCGGATGCGGGTAACTGATGACTAGCGTCACTGGTAGGTCGGGCACAAGCATGGGTTGGTAGTATTTTATGAACTTATTATGTGTGTTTTGAACAATTTACTTTTCGTACTTGTTTGTTTGTTTTTATGTTGGTTTGGATACTTTTATGGCTGTGGGCGCCAAAGACATTATGCTAGGTACTAATTTAGCCCGATAGGGCAAGGGATGGATGTTTCCAGACCCAATTTTCAGCAGTTTATGCTTGGTTGTTTGTGGATGTTTGCAGTTTTATATTATACATGTACAAAAACAGGAAAACGGACGAAAAACAGGGGACGCTCTGTCGAAATTTCGTTAACCTGTAGGGAAGTAACTCTCCATTTTTACCCAAAATACTTAATTAGAATTTTTATATTTTCATGAATCTTGTCACATTGAGGACAATGTGAGATTCAAGTGTGGGGAGGGGAATTACTTGACCAATTGTTTGTCCAACTAATTAAAAAAATTCTCTAAAACAAATATTTTTGCAGCAAACAAAGATTACTTAAAAACCTAAAGAGAAAACCAAGAAAATTTTTTGCAAACAACCAATCATTACATAAAAGTGAAAAGGTAAGAAAAAGTTTTGTAATATTGAGAATAAATTTATACAAAATATGGCGTTAATACCCAATTCCTCCGTTACTGTGAGATAAACCTCATGCCATATAAACATTTTTTCGGAAGCTTTGAGTGAGTTATATGTTTCATGTGATTTAGAGCTTGTCGCAATTATTCATTTCAAGACCGCATGGAGCGTTGTATAAGGAAGAAGGTAATATCTACACAATTCCATCAAACCCATTATCAAATTACAAAACCCAAGAATCCGATCACCTTATCCACTTTCACCGGTAAAATACAACACTGGTCTTTTACCGACAGACCCTAAAGAACTGGAAATGCATTCTTTCGATTTCAATTTCCTTTGTTGCATACACTTCACAAAACCTAGGTTGCCTCCAGAACTTAGGGAGAGAATCTTTCTCTTTAGCAATGAGGTGAGGAAAAAGTGGCGCCAAAACGAACAAATGCCACCATTCTGTGGAATTTCCAAAAACACAATGAAGAGAATAGCAAAAAGATATGAACGATGTTTAGGTTGCGAAAACTGGTCCCACGAAGGAAGATGTAGAAAAAGTCAAACTCAATCTCAGCATGAATATACCGAGCTAATGAGAGTGGGGGCTATTAGGCTCAAAGCCGAACGATCCATTAGAGTTGGAAGTTATATTCAGAATAGGATTGGGGAAGAATTGATCCACATCCTCGATAAAACCGGTCTTGACGATCTGACCTTAAAAGAGTCATTAGGTATATAAAAAAAAACTCAGAGAAAAGGAGCTAACCAATGAAGACATCTCAACCTCCCGAGAATCAGTTGAAGTTGTGTTTACCATTAACCCTTGAACCGCTACAAAATACCAATTCTTACTCACACTAAACCGAAACCCTTTTTACCTTCTGATCTATGCAACCCTTTAAAAGGTGGAGATTTGAACTTGTTACAAGCTTATTTATCATAGGTTGCATTTTGGCTAAGAGTGTTCACATACATACATCACAGGTATGATCCGATATAAAACCGAGTGTGAGTGAACATTATGAGAACGTGACGTTTTGCATAAACGGAAGCTCATAAAAACAAAAGTTCTCTTTCTTTTATCACTAACATAAAGATTGGTTATTTTGTTTCGTCTTCTTGGAGCTCACTTAAGGGATAGCTATAATCTAAATTTGCTGTTTTTAGAGGATATTTATAAGAAGATTGCTTGAGGACAAGCAATGTTCAAGTGTGGGGATGTTTGATGTACATAGAAATATACATCTTTTCGGCATCAAATAATCTCTAAAAACTGCAATTTCTATCTAATAACATAGCATAAAAGGCTACTTATCATAATAAAACATAATTTCAGGTGAAACCAAACCCCAAACGAAGAAACAAGCAAAAAGACGAAGAAAAACAGAAGAAAACACAAGAAAACAAAGAAACACGCCCCCATGCTTCTGACACAAGAAAAGACAAAATCTAGAAACAGAAGCACGGAGCCATGCTCATCATGCACAGGGCCGTGGATGGGAATGCAGAAAAGACAAAGAAGAATTGAGCACATGTCACTAAAAACCACGGGGCCGTTGCCACCTCACACAAAAGACAAAACAAATCTGGCACATGGCATAAAAAGCCACGGGGGCGTGCCTCAGGAAGCACGAAGCCATGCTTACCTTCCAGAAACGACAAAAACAAATCTGGCACAAGTCATAAAAATGCACGGGGGCGTGCTCACCAAGCACAGGGCCGTGCCTCACCATCCAGATTTCCTATAAATAGTGGCTCATGTTGCATTCATTTGGTGTGCCTTGAAAAGAGTTCTCTCTAGTTTTCACTTATAAAAACACACTAATACTCACTTTGAAGATCTAGTGAAGAGTTTGAAGGTTTGGAGGTCATCACCACTAATCATCATCATCAACCATCATCAACATCATTAAGAAAAAAGATTCATCTACATTTGGTTAGATTGTTCCAAGTTTAATCATGTATTTGTTATTATCAATCATCTTAATGTTTATAATCATGCTCATTATGAGCTAAACTCCTTTTACCATCTAAAATCTATGAAGAAGCTTTGTTTTACTTGATAATTAATCAAGACATGTGATGTAGTCTAGTAAAGTACATGGTTATATTACAATTATCTTTTGATGAGAAATGTTTCACCATCTTAAATCACTAATTCAAAGTTGGTGGTTGTCAATCTTATTGGCAATCGTTCATGATCGATTCATATTCTTGAAAGATAGAAATACTTTGATACACTATCGAAACATGGATCCTTATATTGTACTTAGAAATGATGAGATATAAGTTATGGTGTATTTTTCTAAACCTTGGTAATCCGAAAATGGCTTTGCTTAGGATATCAAATTAGTTAAAGACACCATATGTTGACGGAATGTGTAATTATTACCTACTTAGATCAACCAAGGGGAGGTTGTGTGATGAACTACAACCACCCGAAGTTGTTAGAATTGATATTCGAGAAATTGAAGTCACTACTAATCTTTCTACTTTACGAAACTACTAGCCAACTTAAATTGACATCATTGAGATGGTATGACATTAGGAAGGGTGGACTTTAAACTGCGCATATCATCTCCTTAGTGCCAAAGATGCTCACTTAAGGTTTAAGGAGCTATCTATCATATATTGCTACGGTAAGTTTATCAAATGTCTACATATTAATTATCAATGCTAAAATGGAGTGGATTCTTGATCTTAGATGGTAACCTTCGCATAATTGAACAACTCGTTTAGAATTTCTTATCTTGGTCACCTATATATTATATATAAGTATTTATATTTTATAAAAAGTTCAAAAATTAACCCCAAAATGATTAAAACCTCCGATTAAAGTGAAACAACGATTTATTATTAGAAATATTTGTTTCCACGGATCGATACTTGATTCTTACCAATACTATTCTACATATACGATAGGTACACTTGCCTATTTTGTGTGTGTTAAGTCTTTGTAGAAATCACTTTTATAAATTGAAAACACGATCTTGTGCTAAAGCAACTCATTCCATCATTTTATATTTTATACCACACGCACGCACGCATCAATCTTTAATCTCAAACGTCAAATCTATTCCCAACGAAATCGAACTCTCTTAAGGTCAATCATAAAAAGTAGCAAGGAACTCACATCCCACTAGTTCTACCGTAAAATTCTTAACTATTCTCATACTTTAACAAAAATATCGCTTGTGGTCTCTTCCATAAAGTTTCAGGTACACAACTACATTCTTCTTAGCATCTTCTTTCATATTCGCTAAACTATGTAGCCTCATTCTTTCATGCATGCTCACTTAGGATATCTTGACAATCACCCTTCCTTCTCGATCATCTCCGCTTCCTCATCGTTCGCTTCGTCACTCCCGATCCCAGCAAGTTCCCTTACGGAGTTAACTATTGCAGGCATACTACATGTCTCGACTCATTCTATTTGGTTTATCTCCGTTTCTTTCATGTTGCTTCCACTTGGATTCCCTAGTTTGGGCTACCTTTGATGCTTTAGCAAACATTGTTGGCATTGTATTTCGAAACAATTGAGCAACTCCCTTGGTGTATATGACTACAAGCGCCAAGTGTAATCCTCCTTCATTACTCCTTTCAGTTGGAGTCCTACTGCTACCGTATATCGTTCTATCACACAATCCTCAAAAGGGTGTTCGGTGGGCATGTGTCATACCACAGCGTCCAGTACGATTTCCTCATGCTCGCCTCTTTGTATCAGTCATCTATCTTATCTCTAAGGAAACACAAACGTTATCACTCTAGGAATTATTTAGCACATGATTTGTATGATAAGTAGTTAATGACAGTGGCCAAGTGTAATTAACTCTTTACATTACTCCTCATGTTCTACATACTTCACTTTATGATTTCACTTGTGCTAGTTTTTTCACAAAATCATGTAAACATACATATAACCTACATTCTTATCCTTAGCAATTAAGCTAACATCATGCCTCATTCTCTAGCAATTAAGCTATCATTCATTCATCATTCTACTTTCATTTAACATGCTAATACATATATTTCTAAGTCATTACATGAACTTAATAATGTAGTTTACTGTTACTGATCTTGCTTGAGTGACACATGGCTATCTTGAACTGGCATCTTCTTTCTTTTCTTACTTAAATCCCATTCTCTATTCGAGTTTAAGCATGTAAGATGCTTAAATCTCTCGAACTTTGCTCTGATACCAACTTGTATGGCCCCGTTACCGGTGCCTCACATTTGGACGTTGGATTTACTCATAAACATAGTTCTAATATCAGAGTTATTTAAAACATTCGCGAAAACGTTAATTTCGATCATTCGTTACAAAACATTTAATCATTTCCTTAAAACCATAACATAAAACATCGTATTCAAAACATCATTTCTTCCATCTTCAGAAGCCAGCCGTTCAATCGATGCCATGTGCCATTCTTATGCCAGCTCAATAAACATATATACCCGCGTGCATACTAAAAGTCAGCTACGTTGAGTGAGTTCTAGTTAATCAGGCAACATACAATACATTCACATACTTACTTATATACGTATCCAAAGATACATATTACATACTTAACCTATTCATCGTTCTTCCATACACATACTTTCATTCTTTCGTACTTTCTTTCTTTAACATACACAATTGATGCTTGCGTGCGTGTGGTGTAAAATATAAAAGGATGGGATGATTTGCTTTTGCACAAGATCTTGTTTTAAATTTATAAAAGTGATTTCTACAAAGACTAAACACACACAAAATAGGCAAGTGTACGTATCGTATATGTAGAATAGTATTGGTAAGAACCAAGTATCGATCCGTGGACACAAAGGTTTCTAATAATAAATCGTTGTTTTGCTTTAATCAGAGGTTTTAATCATTTTTGGGGTTAATTTTTTTAACTTTTTATAAAATGTAAATACTTATATATAATATATAGGTGACCAAGACAAGAAATTCTAAACGAGTTGTTCAATTATGCGAAGGTTACCATCTAAGATCAAGAATCCACTCCATTTTAACATTGATAATTAATATTTGGACATGTGATAAACTTGCCATAGCAATATATGATAGATAGCTCCCTAAAACTTAAGTGAGCATCTTTGGCACTAAGGAGATAGTATGCGCATTTTAAAGTCCACCCTTTCCTAATGTCATACCATGTCAATGATGTCAATTTAAGTTGGCAACTAGTTTCGTAAAGTAGAAAGATTAGGATTGACTTCGATTTCTCAAATACCAATTCTAACAACTTCGGGTGGTTATAGTTCATCACACAACCACCCCTTGATTGATTTATGTAGGTTATAATTACACATTCCGTTAACATATGGTTTCTTTAACTAATTTGATATCCTAAGCAAAGCCATTTTCGGATTACCAAGGTTTAGAAAAGTACATCATAACTTATATCTCATCATTTCTAACTACAATATAAGGATCCATGTTTCGATAATGTATCAAAGTGATTCTATCTTTCAAGAAAATGAATCGATCATGAATGATTGCCAATGAAAATTGACAACCACCAACTTTGAATTAGTGATTTAAGATGGTGAAACATTTCTCAACAAAAGATAATTGTAATATAACCATGTACTTTACTAGACTACATCACATGTCTTAATTAATTATCAAGTAAAACAAAGCTTCTTCATAGATTTTAGATGTTAAAAGGAGTTTTAGCTCATAATGAGCATGATGATAAGCATTAAGATGATTGATAATAACAAATACATGATTAAACTTAGAACAATCTAACCAAATGTAGATGAATCTTTCTTCTTAATGATGGTAATGATGGTTGATGATGATGATTGATGGTGATGACCTCCAAGCCTTCAAACTCTTAACTAAATCTTCAAAGTGAGTGTTAGTGTGTGTTTTTATAAGTGAAAACCGGAGAGAACTCTTTTCAAGGCACACCAAATGAGTGTAACATGAGCCACTATTTATAGGCATTCTGGATAGGGTTGCATAGATCAGAAGGTACAAGGGTTTGGTTTTGTGTGAGTAGGGATTTGGTATTTTGTGGCGGTTTATGGGTTAATGAGGATGGTAAATACAACTTACACTGATTGTTGGGAGTCTTGAGATGTCTTCAATAGTTAGCTCTTTTTTTTTATATACCTAATGACTCTTTTAAGGTCAGATCGTCAAGACCAGTTTTATCGAGGATGTGGATCAATTCTTCCTCAATCCTGTTCTGAATATAGCTTCCAACTCTAATGGATCGTTAGGCTTTGAGCCTAATGGCCCCCACCCTCATTAGTTCGGTATATTCATGCTGAGACTGAGTTTGACTTTTTCTACATCTTACTTCGTGGGACCAATTTCCGCAACCTATGCATCGTTCATATCTTTTTCCTATTCTCTTCATTGCGTTTTTGGAAATTCCACAGAATGGTGGCCTTTGTTCATCCTGGCGCCACTTTTTCCTCACCTCATTGCTAAAGAGAAAGATTCTCTCCCTAAGTTCTGGAGGCAACCTAGGTTTTGTGAAGTGTATGCAGCAAAGGAAATTGAAATCGAAAGAATGCATTTCCAGTTCTTTAGGGTCTGAGGTAAAAGACCAGTGTTGTATTTTACCGGTGAAAATGGATAAAGTGATCGGGTTTTAAGGTTTTGTAATTTGGTAATGGGTTTGATGGAATTGTGTAAATATTACCTTTATTCTTATACAACGCTTCGTGCGGTCTTGAAATAAATAATTGCGATAAGTTCTAAATCTCACGAAACATATGACTCACTTAAAGCTTCAGAAAAAATATTTATATGGCATGAGGTTTATCTCACAGTAACGGAGGAATTGGGTATTAACGCCATATTTTGCTTAAATTTATTCTCAATATTACAAAACTTCTTCTTACTTTTTCACTTTTATGTAACGATTGGTTATTTGCAAAAACTTTTCTTGGTTTTTCTCTTTAAGTTTTAGTGTAATATTTGTTTGCTGCAAAAATATTTGTTGTTTTAGAGAATTTTTATAATTAATTGGACAATCAATTGATCAAGTAATTCCCCCCCTCCCACTTGAATCTCACATTTTCCTCAATGTCACAAGATTCATGAAAATATAAAATTCTAATTATGTGTAAAAATAGAGAGTTACTTCCCTACGGGTTAACGAAATTTTGGCAGAGTGTCCCCTGTTTTTCATCCGTTTTCCTGTTTTTGTACCTGTATAATATAAAATTGCAAACATCCACAAACAACCAAGCATAAACTGCTGAAAATTGGGTATGAAATCATCCATCCCTTGCCCTATTGGGCTAAATTAGTACCTAGCATAATGTCTTTGGCACCCACGGCCATAAAAATATCCAAACCAACATAAAAACAAACAAACAAGTACGACGGAAAGTAAATTGTTTAAACACACATAATAAGTTCATAAAATACTCTCAACCCATGCCCGTGCCCGACCTACCAGTGTCGCCAGTCATCAGTTACCCGTGTCCGGGTCAAATGGTCCCCATTGCCTGTCCATGCGATAGCCCAAACGATCAATCTCTCGCCTCATCTCTGGATATTCGGCTGCTCGTTGTGCATCTGAGGCAGCCATCTGCTCTGTAATCCTGTTAAACGAGGCGGTAGTGTTAGCTGAGAATTGATCAATAAGTCCATATATACCCTCGAAAGAGTATCGGCTATCGTGTGACGAACTGGGGCCAGCCCCTAATGAAGATGGGCATCCTCTCTGATGGTAAGTTCGGCGGCGGTGTTGTCTGGGTGGTGATTGTCGTCGCTCATGCACATCCTGTATCATCATCTCTACCGGGTCTTCTGGGTCCCAAACTTGGTTGTTCTTATCACAAAACCTCCACACATTCGGGCTGATTTCCTGGACCATCTGCATGCTTTCACAGTAATCAAGGTTGAGGGCTATCGGGTCTGGGCTTGGAGTTCCTTCTGTGTCTGCACCATAAGCCTTGTAGAGGTTGTTGTAGGTTCCTAGCCGGATCTACACAGAAGTATCTCGTAACACGAGGGTGCGGAATCCCCACGTATACGATACGAGTGTCGAGATGATTAATACGTTGAATATAAGCAAAACACACAAGAACATAAGATAATACTTGATATATTGCTAACATGTGATTATGAGAATCACACAAACAAATCGTTCCCTAAACTTAACCAATACGGCCGAAGTTAAGAGTTTATAAAGCTCGACAACTTTGCCTAACATACTTGGCGAAGTTGTCATAACTTCGCTGGCCTTCAAGTTCGCCTACAGACAAACAGTTAAGAAGCAATATTCAACACAAAACAAACAGTTTAACGATTACAGACACAAATAAACATGAGATATTGAACTACAGGCATTATGCACCAACAAACCAATAATGTCTGATCAAGCAGTATCAATACGAAAAGAATAAAGCGATTTTAGAATCAAATAACAGATTATCAACAAAAGGGCCTTCAAACGGACCGACAAAGTGGGACGAGGTTTGGTACATGAACGAACTCAAAACATATCATTGTGGATCAGATTACTAGTTGTAACGAAAGAATTATGTGACACAATAACATGACAAACCTTTAACACGGACGAAAACAGATTATAACAAGTTTTGATTCAGATGATTAAGTTCGCCGAGGGTTTGAGTTTGGAAAACTTTGACAAGGTTTGACCACCGATCCATTTATATAGGCTAGAAAATCCCAGGAGGCGAAGTTATGTTAACTTCGCCCAACAAGGTAAGTTCGCCCATCAATTAATATCGCCCTCTGCCTAACTTCGCCCGACTGGAAACTTCGCACATTATTTAATTTAAATCAACTTTGTTCAAAGTTGACCAAAGGTCAACTTCGCCTTTAGCTTCGCCCAAAAAGATTAAAACTTAACGATCAAAGAACCAAGTAACCAAAAGTTTAAAAAATTTAAACCATAATACGAAATACATAACGAAAATTTGAATAAAAGAATAAACGGGATCAAATTTCAGTCTTTGACGAGAACCTGCATGTTTTAGAAAAGATCCGAACATGAATCATACTGAATAAGTGGCTGTCACACAGATCCATGTTCAGCGGTATTATGACATAGAGAAATAGGTTGTAGGCAGGTATAAAACTTAGTATGGTTTTCATCGCTTCTGTGATACGAATTAGGTACAATTAAGCTCAAAATTTAGATGGACATCACATGAGAGATTGTGATGCTTCCTATCTATTCTCAAAGCGTATTTGGCTTTCCTCAAGTCACCCCAAGTTGACTTCGACCCGTAGTGTCTGATTAATCAATGTTCACATGTCGACCTTCCGATTTGTCTTCCCGATCTTTCTTATACTTTGAAATGCTCTTTCTTGCCTCTTTCTTGATACTTGTCACTAGATTAGCTTTATATGGCACAATGATAATAACTAACTTTTTTTTTTGGTAAGATACAAGAATGTAATGCAACTGCTAGTCTAAGACAACTAAATGCAAGTCCCGAATCTGGATCACTGTGGAAACATAACACAATCTTCGCGGGAATCAGAACACTCACGGGCTCGTGTATGACTGGGTAATCACTTTTCTGCCTATCATTCGGAAAGATGTATGTGGAGACATGCACAACTCAGAATGAATCTCCACAGTAAATCGAGAAGATTTAGTTTGTATCACTTCCACTTTTACGCACCATAGAAAGCTACCATAACATACAATGACTGTTCTAGAGTCTTTTAGGCCTAATTACTTCACCAGTTAAGCACACAAATACAGTTTATCTATCACTTTCCAAGGTTGGATCAATCTTCATTTTAACACCATATAGAAACTTCTTACGAAGTTATAGACTGAAAAATTATATCATCTCCCGAAAAAAAATTTAAATTCTAGCGCCCCGATCAAGTCAAAGTCTTTAGGTAAACGGCTATCCTGAAAATCCAATGGATCAGCCGAACTGACCACATACGAGTATGTGTCCCTCTAACTAAGTATGAATGACTAATTTTAAGCGAAAGAATAAAAACCCATTATAAGCCGCCCCGGTCACTTTCAGTCATCTGGTTAATGGTTATCCTTATAATCTACAAGTAGATGTAAGGACCAAACATATCCTTGGGATATGTCCTTCATACTTGAGCAACCGACATAATTTTAAGCGATAGTGATGTTTTTTTTTAAAAGAAAACACGGTTACTCGGGATTGATCATCCCATTAAGCTCAACAAGATTTTGAAAACGGGATCGGTCAAAAACTTTAGTAAAAAGATCGGCAAAATTATCCAGTGAATCAACCTTTTCAAGCAAAATTAATTTCTTCTCAGCACAATCCTGTATAAAATGATGACGAAGTCAATATGTTTAGTTTTACTGTGTTTAACGGGATTGTTAGTTACTGAGATAGCAGCAGTGTTATCAATGCAAATAGGAGTTTGAGTGAAATTCAGACCATAATCGCGCATTTGTTGCTGTATCCATAAAACCTGGGAGCAGCAGTTCGATGCTGCTATGTATTCTGCTTCGCATGTGGAAGTGGCTACAGTGGTCTGCTTCTTGCCCTGCCAAGACACCAATCTTCCTCCGAGAAACTGACATCCACTGGTTGTTGACTTCCTGTTCTGATTGCAACCTCCATAGTCAGAATCGGTGTATGCTACCAGAGCCAGTTCTCCCCCTTTCGAGTACCATAGTCCCAACTTAGGCTTTCCTTTAAGATACATCAAGATTCTTTTCTCTCCCTTCATGTGTGATTCCTTCGGGTTTGCCTGAAAACGAGCACAAAGACAAACTGCAAACATAATGTCAGGACTAGATGCAGTTAGATACATTAAAGAACCTATGATTGCCCGATATTGAGTGGGATCCACATCTTCATCACTGTCGGAATCAGCACCCAGTTTGTGGTTGACGCAGATTGGAGTGTCAAATGGGGTACTATTATCCATCTTGAAGCGTTTAAGCAAATCATGGACATACTTCGTTTGATGAATAAACATGCCATCTTTCTTCTGATCTACCTGCAATCCCAAAAAGAAAGTTAATTTGCCCATGGCGCTCATCTCAAACCTCTTCTTCATGACTGCTTCAAACTCCTGACACATAGTAACTCTTGAGGCAGCAAAGATGATATCGTCCACATAAACCTGAACGAGTAGAAAGTCACCCCCTTTCCTCCTGACAAACAACGTACTATCAATCTTCCCTCTCTCAAACCCATCTCTAGCAAGTAGTCTGACAATGTTGCGTACCAGGCACGAGGAGCCTGATGTAACCCATATAATGCTTTGCTCAGTTTGTACACATGATCAGGAAAATCTGGGTCAGGGAAACCCGAGGGTTGTTCAACATATACCACCTCATCGACTTTACCATTAAGAAAGGCACTTTTTACATCTAACTGGAACACTTTCATCTCTTTGTGTGCAGCAAATGCCAGAAACAGTCGAATTGCCTCCAGACTGGCCACAGGAGCAAACACTTCGTTGTAATCAATTCCCTCATGTTGATTAAACCCCTTAACTACCAATCTTGCCTTGTTTAGAATGATAATCCCCTTCTCATCTCTCTTACACTTAAATACCCACTTTGTACCGATAGCGTTCACTTATTGCGGTTTTTCAACTAACTTCCATACTTCCATCTTCTCAAACTGTGCCAGTTCTTCCTGCATGGCTTCAACCCACGAGCTATCCTTCAGTGCCATTTGATAATTATTTGGTTCAATCTGACTGATGAAGCAGGTGTACAAGCATTCATTCATAATACTCGTGTCTTTAATGGTTGCATATACACATGAGTGTTCATCCAAACTTCTTCTAGTGCGTACCCCATCAGAAGGATTACCGATCACATTCTCCAATGGATGATTCTTGTGAATTTTAGTGGTCTGTACCGGACCGACTTCTAGATCATTCTCAAGATTTGAAGAGAGTTCATCAGAGTGAGGCTGAGGTTGAGTGTGAAATGGATTGTAGAATTCATCTTCATTCGAGACAGCAGGAGTTTCAACTGCACTAGACGAGGTCGGTTGAATTTCATCATATTGCGGACGTTGTTCGATGATCTCCTATTCGTCATACAGCATCTGTGAGGCTATTTTCTCATCAATGTCTGCAAAATCCAAGTAAGGTATATTAAAAGATTTGAATAGCTTATCATAGTCGAAAGCCTCTGCCGGTCCCATGCTAGGCCTTGGTGATTTGTAACTAGTAATGTCAGTGTTACAGACCACCTCAACCTTGCTGTTTGATAGATTAAAGACTCTTCTGTTGGGTGTCCCAACAACATAGCCAACTAAGATACCTTTGTCAGCTTTCTCACCAAATTTAGAGTTAGTCTTTAATATCGAACATGGGGACCCGAAAGGTTCAAGACCCTTCAAATTAGGCTTTCTACCATGCATAAGTTCATAACAGGTTTTATTTAATCTTTTAACAGTTAAAACATGATTAAGGATATAACAGGCTGTAGCAACAGCTTCAGCCCAGAACACCATGGGAAGTTTGGCATCTGCCAGCATGGTCCTGGCGCCTTCGATTAGAGTTCTATTCTTCCTTTCAGCTACTCCATTTTGTTGCGGAGTATATGGGGCACTGTACTGATGTTCTATTCCTTTCTGCAAACAAAACATCTCCATCTGATAGTTCTTGAACTCTGTACCATTATCACTCCTGATGTACTTAACCTTCTTCCCAACAATATTTTCCACCTTGGTAATCAAGTTAATTACCAACTGCACTGTCTCATCTTTTGCCTTCAGAAAATAGACCCAAGAGTATCGTGAGTAATCATCAGTCACCACCAAACAATACGAAGTTCCTCCTAGACTCTTTACATTTACAGGACCAAAGAGATCCATGTGAAGTAGGTCCAAGGTGCTGACTATAGAGTTAACCTTCTTGGAGTGATGAGGCTTTTTGTTTTGTTTGCCTTTCTTGCATGATACACATTGGTCTTCAAAATTGAAATTCTTCAAGGGAACCCCAAGTACAAGCCCATTCTTGACGAGATAATTCATCTTGCGAAGATGAATATGACCCATTCTCCGGTGCTACAATTCTGACTCAGACTCTGTTGCTTTTGACAGAAGACATGACTCTTCTGTTGTCATCTCGGTTGATCTCATATCCATTACATACGTGTTGTTTTCCCTTGGAGCTCTCATCACCACCCAGGTCTCCGGTATCTTGAAACCAGGATAAAGTACGAGTGCCTCATCTTTGGTAAAATGAACGATGTATTCTTTGTCACAAATCTGAGAGACACTCAACAAGTTATGATTCAACTATTCCACAAAATTCACCTTTTCCAACTTTATTCTTCCGTTCGTCACAGTCCCAATACCACTAATTCTTCCTCCACTTTCTCCTGCGAAACTAACCCTTCCTCCTTGAACAGACTTCCAGTCACGTAACAATTTCTTGTTACCAGTCATGTGCCGGGAACAGCCAATGTCAACAACCCACATATTGTTTTGAGCCATGTTTGACTGTTCCTGCACAATTAAAGATGTAGATTAAAATCTGGGGACACAAGACCTTCTGGTCTTGGGTTGATTAAATCTGTTATCCGACATCCAGTACCTTGGTTGCCCAAAGTCAGTTTGAGGAAAGTTTCTATAAGTTCTGTAGGAGAAACTTCTAGATGACTGGCTATGAGGCCATCCAAACCTTCGTGAGTTAATTGAATTATATAATTGTTGGTTTGGTAATTTACTGGGAAAAAACGAGACTGATTTCTTTGAAATTTTTGATTAGTCCAATGATTGAAATTTGGTGTGTTAGCATTCTTACCAGCGTCAAAATTAGTATTTGTTTTATTCTCAGTTTTAGTAGGCCTATATATCTAGATTTTCTCTGTTTCAGAGGACAATCAGCGACAAGGTGTCCTATCCTGTTGCATCTAAAACAACTTCTGTTCGAACTATTCTGGTTGTTTTGAACTTTCATCTCAAAAGTTGTTGCATATGTCGAGGTTTCCTTACTATCCGTTTGTCTAACATATGGTGGGATGAACGGATTTAGGGAATATTTCTTTTCATCAGGCTTATAGTCCTCCCCTCGTTTTAGTAACACAACCTTTTCTTCTATCTCACCCGATTCGGACGACTTGTCTGAATTTGATGAGACAGAACTAGAGACAGAACTAGTGCCATTAGAACTTGTCTTACTTGTTTCACTCTCATTAACTTCAGTTTCTTTAGCATAAACTTTTATTGGAACTGTCTGACTAATTTCAACATTCGTAGATTGCTGATTACTAGGATTATAAGTATAGTTATTGTTGTATGGTGGTGGAACTTCAGAGAATCCAATTACCCCTTTGTTAACCGGGGAACGTTGAACACTTATGATGTGATCTAACATAGCAAAAGAATTTCTAAATTGTTCAATTTTTCTATTCAGTTCCACCACTTTTACCTGGTAATCAGCTATCTGTTTATCTTTTTCAGCAATTAGTTTGGTCTTTTCTTCTAACACTTCATAACTAAGATCAATTACTTGTATTTTTTCAGCTAGAGTGGCTTTAAGACTTCTGATATCCTTTTCACTAGTTTTTATTTTTACCGAGTAACTGTTTTCTTTAGTTTTAGAATAGTGATGTTCTTCTTTTAAGTTTTTAAATTGAGTGTCCAAACTAACAAACTAATCAGTTAATGTTTTCAATTGATCAGACAGGTTTTCACATTGTTCACAATGAAGTTCAGAACATACCTCTGAGAGTTGATCGTTCACTTCTGCCATGTATGCTTGATCTTCTCCCATTTCTTTGTCACTTCCTCCAGTTTCGATGTTTATCAGATTTGCTTGTTCAAACACCTCCTCAACTTGTATATTCCAGTTGTATCCACCGTTCTGTTGAGATACCATAGCCTTATTTTCACTTCCACTCCCATTCTGTTGAGCAGGCCTGTTTTGGCTTCGTTCGACACTCTCATTTGTACACTCTTTAGCAAAGTGACCATTTTGCTGACAGTTATAGCAACGAACTTTTGACTTATCAAACCCCGGTCTTTCTCCAACGAACTTTATTCCAGTTTTCTTCATAAATCTCTTTACCCTTCTTACTATCATAGCCATCTGCCACTGCAGATCCATTTTTTCCATATCATCAGCGTCGATCTGATCATAGTCTTCATCCAAAGTTGCAGGGTCGACTATTTTTCCTTTGATGTAATTCTCATACGATGCAATGAAGGAGGCATAAAGAGCAAACTATCGTTCAGCTGATTTCACACTCATAGGCATCTGTGAGTAGTTCTTGCTAGAAGCATTGGTTGAGAAATTACCAGTTGTAGTTTGAGGTTTTGAGGAACTACTACCTCCTGCTACGAAACATACGTCACCATCCATATTGAGAATCACATGACCATCTGGAGTGGAGTTTGGTTTCCCTTTTGAGTAGTAGGCAGTGGATTCTGTTTTTGAACTTGAGTTTGGAGTGACTTTAGCACCATACATTCCCGGATCCTGAACCTGATAAGTCTGTGTCTCCTTTCGTGCCATGTTTAGTTCAAAATTCCGTAACTTATTCACCACCGTCTCCAAATCAATCTTCTCGAAGTCCTTATCTTCTCTCATCAGAAAAGTAGTTATTTAGCATCAAGAAGATTTTCCACTATCTCTTCTTCCTTGTATTCAATCGAGTAGTTATTTAGCTCGGTCATCAGATGATAATACCGTGTAATGATGTCATCAAGTGATTCATTATTTTAGATACTTGAATACGAAGAATTGAGTTTTCAGCAGCTTTGTCTTGGAGGTACGTATCCCAACATTTCCTTCATATATATTCTCTAGTGCTTCCCATAGCTCTCTAGCAGTTTTGTATTTTTTTAAAGTATGAAGAATCTCTTGTGGAAGTGCTATTGTTATAGCTGCATGCGCTTTACTTTCTGCCTCATACATTTTCTTTTCATCATCTTCCATCTTACTATACTTCTTAATCTGTTCACGACCTTCAAACATGGACGTTGGTGGAATGTACCCGTCTTGAATTCAACCCCACATCTTTGCGTCTTGATACTTCACATATTGTTCAAATCTATCATTCCATGCAACGAAATCCGTACCTTTAAGTAGTTTTGGAGTTTTAGTTGCTAAACCAGCTTTAACTTCCATCTTTACTAGTTCAGTGATGTTTAACGAAGTCATAGTTGAAAGAGATGGGACTCAAAAACCAAAAACAAGATTCCGTGAAACAGCTAATAGCGAAGTTAATACAACTTCACTAGTTAAAGTAACTTCACTGTGTCAAGAACTTCGCAGATCTCTAACTTCGCTGTCAACAACTTCGCTGGTTCTTAACTTCGCAGGTTCTTAACTTCGCCAAAACCCTATATGTTCGCTGAAACCCTAGTATGGGTGACGACAACTTCGCCTGAAGAACAATGGAGTTTTGCAGGTTTAGATAGGTCGATTTCGAGGGATGCGAGGGTGACTTGAAGGTGTATTTGATGAGTGATGAGGAGCAATTGACAAAAACGAGGTATTTCAACGTAAACTCGTTCCACGAATGGTCTAACGGAACGATCTTGACACCCGTGTGATAATCCCGAACCACACAATCATGAGCAAAATGCTCTGATACCAATTGTAGGTTCCCAGCCGGATCTACACAGGAGTATCTCATAACACGAGGGTACGGAATCCCCACATATACGATACGAGTGTCGAGATGATTAATACGTTGAATATAAGCAAAACACACAAGAACATAAGATGATACTTGATATATTGCTAACACGTGATTCTGAGAATCACACAAACAAATCGTTCCCTAAACTTAACCAAAACGTCAAAGTTAAGAGTTTATAAAGCTCGACAAATTCGCCTAACATACTTGGCGAAGTTGTCATAACTTCACTGGCCTTCAAGTTCTCCTAAAGCACGACGAACATATAAGAAACAATATTCAACACAAAACAAACAGTTTAACGATTACAGACACAAATAAACACGAGATATTGAACTACTGGCATTATGCACCAACAGTTGTAGATCCAGGGACCACCGAAGATCGGGGTATTTCCTCGGGCAGTAGCATTTGACATGAAAAGTTTTCAAAATAACATAGTGATATTGCATGGTAGGTCGTTTTTCATGCAGTACAATGCCCAAAGATCCCTCAGGTTGACAATCCCTTCGCTATGTCCTCGAGCTTTGATGGTGTGGCTCAGCAAACGGTGGGTGCAACTCATGAGTGGGTCACGCAGTGCTGTGCTTTTTGAAACGCTCGGTCTATACTCTGTAGTTCCATAAGTCAACTGTTCCCAAGCTTCTTTCCTTATGGCACCTGCTTCCGCTTCATCATCATCACCTTCATCTGTAAATGTTGTTTTAACCTCGAACCAGATGTCTGAGTCAGTTTCCTCAGTTGTGTAAATTCCCAAATCAACTCCTAGTTGGGTGACAGAAGTTTTCTGCCATACACCCCCACATCGGAATTCGATTGCCTCGTTATCCCACATATCACACTTTTTCTTCTTCATATTGAACGAGGCCAGGAATTCCTTTGTAAGTTCCGACACTGTTCCCCTGTTTGGCTAAAAACTCGTCTCCAAGGTCCCCTCACAATGTTTTGATAACGGTCCCATTGATTCACGTTCCTCAAAGTGTTTTCCCAAGCATAGAAATTGGCTTCCGGATACCTGTTGTTGAGATAGGTCAATCGTGTGTTTGCTTGCAGGTCTTTTGCTTTGCGGTTTCTGAAAACTAGGAATGCATGAAACTCTTCTCCATACTCGGCCATCTGCAATTTACACTCGAATTAGTCAAAATTTCGTGAAAAATTTTCAATTTGCGGAAACAGAGAGCAAACCACGGCGGCGTGCTTTCAGAACCACGGCCCCGTGCTGGTGCCTCTGGTCCAGTTTCCTTTGATGTTTGACTTTTTGTTTGACCACGACTCGTGTTGTTTTGGGCACGGCTCGTGTTTCTAATATTGATTTCTAGCTTACACATACTCGAACCTTTGTTTCCAACCGGGTATATCAATTAGGTTTAATGGTGTGTCGGGTATTTATGCTAATATTCAAAACCCAAAGTATTCCTTTAAATTAAACCCTAACCATCAAACATTTAACAATCTATTCATCATATGCAAGCAAAATATCCCATACCCTCTTCGGGTTTTGACCTGATTTGGTCGATTTGAGCGATTTTAGGGTTAAACTAAACCTAAAATGAAAATTTGATCAATGCAATTATTAAATTAACATACCTTAGGTTTAGAATCGTAGATTTGATGACGAAATTAGCAAAATATTTGAAGTTCGGCGGTTTTCCGATTTAGAACGCAGTGATATTAGGGTTGGTGGTTGGAGAAAGTTATTTTATTAATGTTAAAACTCGTAACTACCCTGTGACCAAAAACACGGCCCCGTGCTATTAGAAGCACGGTACCGTGCTGCTTAGTGCAGACAGTGTTATTTAAAATTTTGTTTTTTTGTCGAGCTGGTTTGTTTTTAACTGGGTTTTTATTTTTTGGTTACTTTAACATGGTAAAAAAAATCCTAGATTTCATTAAAACATAAAACTAAAAACATAATTAAAGATAGATAAAATGAAAAGTACAACAACAATTTTCGGATCCTAACACATAGTACTAGCGGGAACAACTTCAACACGAAACAAAGTCAGAACTTCAACGGCCACCATTTCCGAACAAGTCCTGGATGTGTGGTGGTGTTCGTTTGGCTTCCAAAATTTCGTCAAGCTTTTTGTTAAGCATAACGATTTCTCGGTTGAGAAAGTTAAGTTTGGAAGTCACATCTTTGTGGTGGCCATCCACAACATGGAAGTTCTCGAACCTAAGCAGGTCAACTTTGTTAATTAACTCGACTACTCGAGCCTCGGTTTGCATGTTGCTCTCAACTTTATCTCTTACGATGCATTGGAGTCTAATGACTTCCTCCTTAAGGTAGGAGGATTCATGTTGTTTTCCCCTTTTCACTGGCCTCCATTCAACCCGTTTTCCTTCCATTTAGATAGTTTGTGTTTGGTGTGAATAGAATAGTGAATTTATGCATGCATTATATAGAGACTGGAAAGTTGAACACGACCCCGTGCTTTTAGAAGCACGGCCCCGTGCTGCTAGAGGAATAAATGTTCCTGGGTCAGAAAATTGTACGGAGTCAGTGCGTATCATGCTGAAGATTCTGGGTGACCACGGCCTCGTGCTTAGGAAAGCACGACCCGTGCTTTTTGTCACTGTGAATTTCCTTTTAATTTTCGACATGATTCAAGCTCTGGAATTTTTAGAATGACATTTATTGTGATAATTTGGAAGTTTGGTCATCTAAAAATTACTTTTCATTAAATAAAGGTCCTAGAACAATTACGGGATAAGCCCGGGTTTCCTAAGAAAAGAAAATCATCGGGTTAAGCCCGAAGTCCTAACACATTGTGCATAATGCACTTGTTTACACGTGAAAACAGAAAGATAAGTTTCCTGGAATCCCCTAAAGGCTCTCCTCCTCCGAATGGTCCTGGTGGTGGAAAATACGTGAAACCGAGAACTTGAAACCGGAGTTGCTCGTTGATGTCTCGGAGTTCCATTTTCATGTTTTCCACTGATTCGGTGAGTTGTACGAGACGCATCTCAGCAAGGAGATTCATTTCGGTGAGTTCTTTCACGAGTTCTTGAAGTTTCAAGAGAAGCTTGGTTTTGGAAACATGGCGGGCATCGTTTCTCAGATGTCGGGAAATGGGGATTGCTTCACTCATCTCAGTTGGCATGCTGAATTTTTAGAGGTTTTTGGTTTTAGTTTTGGTTTGTGCATGAATTGCAATGACACAAGGTGCCTTTTATAACCAAACAGGAAACCGAGCACGGTACCGTGTTTTTGAAAGCACGCCCCCGTGTTTTTTTTCTCTGACAATTCTGTTACAAACCAGTCTGACAGAGATTTTTGCAGCGTAGATGTCGGCCCGAATTTTTAGGCACGGGACCGTGCTTTTGAAACCACGCCCCCGTGGTTTTCTAAATATTTTTTTTTGAATATTTATTTACAAGGCCTAGTTTTGTAAAGGTCTTGGCCAGACCTTGTTTCCTTAATTTCTTATTTAAATAGTTTGGAGGGTTAATACCTCCAAAACTTCTTTAAGTGGACCGTCGATGTTTGGTTTTAATCGATGTCCATTTACTTTGAACTTCTGGCCGTTTGAATTTGAAACTTCGATTGTCCCATAGTAAAAAACTGATTCAACTACGTATGGACCTGTCCACCGGGATTTCAGTTTTCCTGGAAAAAGACGTAAACGAGCGTTGTATAACAGTACACGATCGCCAGTTTGAAATTTTTTGTTTCCTTTTAAATGAGCGTCGTGTATGCGCTTAGTCTTTTCCTTGTAGGACCAGGAATTTTCGTAGACCAGTGTTCTCAGTTCCTCGAGCTCACGAATTTGATCTTCCCAGTTTACTCCGGCGGACGTTAGATCAAAATTCATTGCTCTGAGGGCCCAGTAAGCTTTGTGTTTTAACTCTACTGGAAGATGACATGCCTTCCCGTAAACGAGCTTGAAGGGTGTCGTTCCTATGGGAGTTTTTTAGACCGTCCTGAGGGCCCATAATGCGTTATCTAACTTTTCTGCCCAATTTTTGCGATTCATCCCCACACTTCTTTCCAAAATTCTCTTAATTCCTCGATTCGAGACCTCTACCTGCCCACTGGTCTGAGGGTGATATGGTGTTGCCAGTCGGTGATGGACCCCATACCGTGCTAAGACCTTGTTCATCAAGGTTTTACATAAGTGGGTACCTCTGTCGCTGATTAGGGCTTTCGGAGTACCGAATCTTGAAAATAACTTTTTTCAGAAATCGTACAACTACTCGAGCATCGTTAGTGGGAAGAGCTTGTGCTTCTACCCATTTAGACACGTAGTCGACTGCTACAAGGATGTATTTATTTCCGAATGAGTTAGGAAACGGGCCCATGAAATCTATTCCCCATACATCAAAGATTTCACAAATTTGAATGCCCTTTTAAGCCATCTCATTTTTTGATGAGATGTTCCCGACTCTTTGACAAACATCGCATGCTTGGATCAAAGTATGTGTATCTTCGTATATAGTGGGCCAGAAAAATCCTGCATCAAACACTTTCCTGACCGTGGTGCCGGTACCATGGTGTCCACCTTTTGGTCCTTCATGGCAGTGTTTGAGAATGTCTAAGGCCTCATTGCCTGCTACGCACCTACGAATGACTTGATCCGCGCCTATTCTAAATACGTATGGATCCTCCCAGAAGTAAAACATAAGATCGGAGAAGAATTTCTTCCGCTGTTGATGGGTAAGTCCTTTTCTTAGGATTCTATAAGCTAAGTAATTTGCGAAGTCGGCATACCAAGGACTTTTGTGTTTTTCTTCTATGACTTCTTGAATGCGCATGAGAATTTCATGTGGGAAATTATCATTGATAATTTCTTTGTGAAGTTCTTTGGGGGTTGGACATTTTAAACGTGAGAGATGGTTTGCAGCTACATTCTCTGCTCCTTTTTTGTCCTTAACCTCGATGTCAAATTCTCGGAGTAGTAGGATCCATCGGATGAGTCTGGGTTTGGCATCTTGTTTGTTAAATAGGTAACGTATTGCGGCATGATCGGTGTAAACTATGGTCTTGGAAAGAACTAGGTATGATCTAAATTTTTCAAAGGCAAATACTACTGATAGTAACTCTTTTTCTGTTATGGTGTAATTTTCTTTTGCACTGTTAAGAGTTTTACTGGCATAGTAGATTGGGTGAAAGTGCTTTTTTTTTGCGTTGTCCGAGTACAACTCCAACTGCAAAGTTACTTGCATCGCACATGATTTCGAATGGAAGGGTCCAATCTGGTGTGGTCATGATTGGTGCGTTGACAAGTTTGTCTTTTAGTGTATTGAATGACTCAACACACTCCTCAGAGAAGACGAATGGTGCGTCTTTTCCAAAAGTTTGGTCATAGGTCTTGAGATTTTTGAGAAGTCTTTTCTGAAGCGGCGGTAGAAACCTGTGTGACCTAGAAAACTTCTAATGGCTTTGACTGAAGTTGGCGGCGGAAGTTTGGATATGGTTTAAATTTTGGCCCTATCAACTTCTAGTCCATTTTGAGAAATCTTGTGACCTAGAACAATGCCTTCCTTTACCATAAAGTTACATTTTTCCCAGTTGAGCACTAGATTTACTTCTTCACACCTAGCTAACATTTTGTCTAGGTTTTTCAGACAATGATCGAAGGAGTCTCCAGAGACTGAGAAGTCGTCCATGAAAACTTCCATAGAGTTTTCGATCATTTCATGAAAGATGGCCACCATGCAACGCTGGAAGGTGGCTGGAGCATTACATAATCCAAATGGAATTCTTCGGTAGGCGAAGGTTCCGTATGGACACGTAAAAGTAGTTTTCTCCTGATCCTCAGGAGCAATGGGAATCTGAAAGTATCCAGAAAATCCGTCAAGAAAACATTAGAACATTTTTCCAGATAAAACGTAAAAGTAGTTTTCTCCTAATCGTTCGAGCATTTGGTCGATAAAAGGGAATGGGAAATGATCTTTTCTTGTGGCGTCATTAAGCTTACGGTAATCAATGCAAACTCGCCAGCCCGTGATGATTCTCATTGGTATTAGTTCGTCCTTCTCATTCATTACGACCGTCATTCCTCTCTTCTTAGGTACTACTTAAACTGGACTAACCCAAGGTGAATCTGAAATCGGGTAGATTAATCCGGCATCAAGCAGTTTGATAACTTCCTTTTTCACCACATCTTGCATGTTGGGATTGAGACGTCTTTGATGTTGGACCACGGGTTTGTATTCCTCCTTCATGAGGATTTTGTGAGTGCAGAAAGAAGGACTAATTCCCTTGATATCCATGATCTTCCATGCGATAACCTTCTTATGGTTTTTAAGAACCTTACGAAGTTCGTCTTTCTCTTCTTTAGAAATGTGAGATGAAATAATTACTGGGAGTTGAGAGTCTTTTTCAAGAAAGGCGTATTCGAGATGTTTTGGTAGTTCTTTTAATTCTAAGGCTGGTGGTTCTTCGATTGATGGTTTTGATTTTTCATTGTTTTCAATGATTTCGTATATCATTTCTGACTCTTCGTGGTAGTTATTGTTGAGATTTTCGTTTTCTAAAATGGGTTTGTTGAGTGTTTTGTCTAAGACTTGTGTTTCTAAGGGAGTATTGATGGAGGAATCTCGCATATAGCAACTTACGATGGAGTCTATGATGCCAACACAATATAAAGTGTCATCGTGCTGTTGCGGATATTGCATAGATTTTCCTATGTCAAAAGTGATTGCCTCGTCAATGACCCTGAGAGTGAGTTTACTGGTGCAAACATCAATGATAGCCTTTGCGGTGGCTAAAAAGGGTCTTCCTAAAATTAGAGGTACACTTTTGTCTTCCTCCATGTCTAGAATTACGAAATCTACTGGGAAAACAAACTTGTCAATTTTGACAAGCATGTTTTCAACAGTGCCCCGAGGATATTTAATGGATCGATCAGCTAACTGAATGCTCATGAGGGTGGGCTTTGGTTCTCCTATCCCTAGTTTTGCAAAAACCTCATAAGGCATTAAATTAATACTAGCTCCTAGGTCAGCCAGGGCATTGCTAACAGATAAATTTCCTATGAGACAAGGGATAGTAAAGCTCCCTGGATCGGTCATCTTTGTCAGTAGCTTGCTTTGGAGGACAGTTGAACATTCTTCACTTAGGGTGACATGCGAGAGCTCCTCCAGCTTCCTTTTGTTTGTCAGCACTTCTTTGAGAAACTTGGCATATTTTGGCATATGAGCAATAGGCTCGACAAATGGATGTTGATATGGAGTTGCTTAAAGAGTTCTAGAAACTTCCCATACTAGGCTTCCAATCGCTCCTGCTTCAGTCTTCCAGGGTATGGAATGGGCGGAACATAGGTTCAGACTGACTCCTTAGGTTGTACTGTGCTTGTTGGGGTCAGCCTTTCCTGCATTTCATCAGGAGATTTTTTTCTCCATAACTGGTTTTGAAGTTGGTGAGACAACGGTGGTTGTACCGCTCCTGAGTGTAATGGCGTTAGCTTTTGCATTCGGGTTGGTGATTGTGTTGCTTGGAAGAGTGCCAGGTGGTCTTTCGGATAGTTGTCGGGCAAGTTGTCTTATTTGGGTTTCAAGGTTCTGAAGTGATGCTTGTTGACTTTTGAGATCGGCTTCATGTTTTAACAATACTCCGCTGATATCAACAGCTCTTGAGTCGGCCTTCTTCTCTGCTTCATTTGTTTTGGTCATCAGTTGGATCAGCATTTCTTCGATCTTAGAGTAGCTTGGGTTTTGATGGCTACTAGAACTTTGATCTTGAAATTGAGGTTTAGGTTGGAAGGATTGATTCATCGTTCTCTTTTTGAATCCGGGTAGAGATTAAGTGTTACCTCCGTCTTTCCAGCTGAAATTCGGATGGTTTCTCCATCCAGGATTGTAGTTGTTACTGAAAGCGTTGTTCTGTCGAGCGATGAAATCGACTTCTTCCATGGCCATGATGACTTGTTTACAGTCACTCGTCTTATGATTTCCTCCACAAGTGTCACAGGTGAGTTTGGTTTTTGATAGTTCGGCTTGAAGTTGTTCGAATTTTTAAGAAAGGGCTTCAAGTTGTGCTGTGACAAGAGTGTTTGAATCAACGTGGTGTATTCCTTTATGGGTAGGTGTAGATCTTGGTGGGTTGTAAGAGAAACTTTTCTTTGCGGCCTTCTCCAGGACTTCAAATGCTTCGTTAGGTGATTTGGATCCCAGGTCTCCACCAGCGATCTGGTCGATAGCCTGTTTGTTTTGACTGGATTGTGTGTCAAAGAAAGTTTGTACTTGTAAGAATATGCTCAGTCCATGATGTGGGCTTCTTCTTAGAAGACTTTTGCATCTTTCCCATGCTGTGTGTAACGACTCATCATCATCGGTCCGGAATCCGGTAATGCTGGCTCGGTAATTTGGCAGTTTTATCGGGCGGAAAATATTTGAGGAGAAAATGTTCAACCATTTGGTCCCAAGTGGTGATGGAACCAGAGAAAATAGATTCTATCCATTCTAGGGCTTGGCCCCTTAGAGAGAAAGGAAAAAGCTTGGTTTGATTTGATCTTCTGAACAGTTTTGGATTTTAAAGGTTCCGCGGATTCGAAAGAATCGAGATATGTGAGAAAGAGAGTCTTCGTTGAGGAGACCATGAAATTGAACTTAATTTTCCACCATATGAATGGTGCTTGATTTGATTTCGAAATTTTCGGTAATTTCGGGTGGAGCCACTCCATTGCCGTAGCCTTCGATAGATGGCTTGTCATACTAGCTCATGTTCGGCTCATTGTTCTGGGCCGCCTTCATTTCTTCGATTTGATTTTCTCCTGATGTGGTGGCGTCTAATGATTCGTCTTTGATTGCTTCGGTGGTTTCTGTAGTCCGTTTACGTGCTCGTCGACGAAAGAGTCGTTTCGGTTCAGAAATTGGAGAAACAAGCTCAGGTTCAAAAGTAGAGGACATACATGGGACTAAATCAAAATTAAACACTAAAGTAAAAGTTAGTTAAAGTTAGTACCTAAAGGTTAGTCTGATATTAAACTACGAGTTACACTATGCTATTTTAAACTAAACTAAGGTCTAAATTAATTAAGCTAGAGTAAGGTAAGGTAAATAAAGGTAAAAAGTAGGACATCCATAAAAGTATATATTTTAATATTTAGTACAAAAATAAATATAAAATAAAATAGAAGTTAAAAATTTGTACAATTATAGACAATGATTAAATTAAAAATTGGATCATTCTTAGAAACGTACTGTATCCCTGACAACGGCGCCAAAAACTTTGATGCTTGTGTGCATGTGGTGTAAAATATAAAAGGATGGGATGATTTGCTTTTGCACAAGATCGTGTTTTAAATTTATAAAAGTGATTTCTACAAAGACTAAACACACACAAAATAGGCAAGTGTACCTATCGTATATGTAGAATAGTATTGGTAAGAACCAAGTATCGATCCGTGGACACAAAGGTTTCTAATAATAAATCGTTGTTTTGCTTTAGTCAGAGGTTTTAATCATTTTTGGGGTTAATTTTTTTAACTTTTTATAAAATGTAAATACTTATATATAATATATAGGTGACCAAGACAAGAATATCTAAACGAGTTATTCAATTATGCGAAGGTTACCATCTAAGATCAAGAATCCACTCCATTTTAACGTTGATAATTAATATTTGGACATGTGATAAACTTGCCATAGCAATATATGATAGATAGCTCCCTAAAACTTAAGTGAGCATCTTTGGCACTAAGGAGATAGTATGCGCATTTTAAAGTCCACCCTTTCCTAATGTCATACCATGTTAATGATGTCAATTTAAGTTGGCAAGTAGTTTCGTAAAGTAGAAAGATTAGGATTGACTTCGATTTCTCAAATACCAATTCTAACAACTTTGGGTGGTTATACTTCATCACACAACCTCCCCTTGGTTGATTTATGTAGGTTATAATTACACATTCCGTTAACATATGGTTTCTTTAACTAATTTGATATCCTAAGCAAAGCTATTTTCGGATTACCAAGGTTTAGAAAAATACATCATAACTTATATCTCATCATTTCTAAGTACAATATAAGGATCCATGTTTCGATAATTTATCAAAGTATTTCTATCTTTCAAGAACATTAATCGATCATGAACAATTGCCAATGAAAATTGACAACCACCAACTTTGAATTAGTGATTTAAGATGGTGAAACATTTCTCATCAAAAGATAATTGTAATATAACCATGTACTTTACTAGACTACATCACATGTCTTAATTAATTATCAAGTAAAACAAAGCTTCTTCATAGATTTTAGATGATAAAAGGAGTTTTAGCTCATAATGAGCATGATGATAAGCATTAAGATGATTGATAATAACAAATACATGATTAAACTTAGAACAATCTAACCAAATGTAGATGAATCTTTCTTCTTAATGATGGTAATGATGGTTGATGATGATGATTGATGGTGATGACCTCCAAGCCTTCAAACTCTTCACTAAATCTTCAAAGTCAGTGTTAGTGTGTGTTTTTATAAGTGAAAACCGGAGAGAACTCTTTTCAAGGCACACCAAATGAGTGCAACATGAGCCACTATTTATAGGCATTCTGGATAGTGAGGCACGGCCCCGTGATTGATGAGCACGTCCCCTTGCATTTTTATGACATGTACCAGATTTGTTTTGTCTCTTCTATGAGGTGGCAACGGCCCCGTGGTTGGTAGGCACGGCCCCGTGTTTTTTTTACTAGAAACTCACCTGTATCCTGTTGCGTTCACCGTTAATCGCAATTCCTTTCTTTAACTGTGCTCTGCTTACAGTATAAGAGTTACAAGTATCAATACTCGTTTAATCTAGTCTAGTGGCCTAGCATTAGCTCACTTTTACATAGCACTTTTACGATTTTCCTTTATTTTAACATTCTAGCATTTTATCTCATAGGTTCTTACATTACATACATTCACACGTATGCACATATAGGTATGCATATACAGGTTGCCATGTATCTGGGTCACAATATAAGCGAACTTGGTTATAAGTTGAACTTATACATTTTAGCGAACTTAAAGACCAGGCGAACTTAGATATGGCGAAGTTTACAATTGGCGAACTTGGCGTGCTGCGAACTTAGCTATGTAAGCGAACTTACCAAAGAGCGAACTTAGCAACGAACTTGTACAACGAAGTTAACCGCATGCGAACTTGCATGTAGCGAAGTTATCTACGGGCGAACTTAACTTGGCGAAGTTGCCCAGCAGCTGCCACTGGTCGATCTTAACCCCCAAAATCATCTCCGTTTCATCGTGAAATTCTTGTATATGGTATTAACCAAACCCGCGAACATTCCCAAGGTCATTTTCGGGTAAGACTCGGCCCGGATAAGCATAAAGTTTGGACCTTTAAGCTAAAACGTTCAAAACTAGATATATGACTTTCTTTATCGAGCCGTTCATAACCGCCGGTTCGTTAAGTTCATTTTTAACTTCAAGTTTGCAAATTTATCACATAATAAGGTCCGATTTACTATCCTACTAAGTTTCATGCAAAACCGACTTCGTTTACTCGTTCTTTTCACAAACCGAACACTACTCGTTTTACCCGAAACGAACCAGCTAACCCGTTTATTATCAAGTTCATTACTTTATCAATAATCATGACCCGATCTATCATCCTACCAATTTTCATTTAAATCCGTACACGAAAAGTAAACCTTTTTAACAAAAACGTACCTTTGAGGATTTTGTATGAAATCACTCGAGATGTCCAAAACCATATCAAACGAACTCCGATTTGAGTGATTCAAGCGGCCACGGAACCGGCTCGTCCCGATCTACAAACCCATTAGCTCACCTTCACCGGAAACCGCTGCTACAGTCGCCGGAATAGCTGTACAGTTTCCGGAATCTTCACTTTTGAGCTGCTGTGGTTTTACTGATAAAAATCGGACTTCCCTACCTCTGATAGAATATCTTTTCGGTGTAAAACTTCATTTATATGTCAGGAATACTTGATTAAAATTTGAGACCGATCTGACGGCTAGATCTCCGGGAATCTTTGTGTCTTTGTGGGTGTTTTTCTCAAAAACAAGAATTGGGTTAAGTGTGTGTTTTGATGGTGTAGGCTATGGTGTGGAGATTTATGAAAATGGAAAGGATTAGGGTTTTAAGGGGTATTTATACTCCCTTAAGCCCATGGACCTTAGGCCCATCTTTCCTTTTGGTCTATAATTAATTCCATCTAATTAGCCTATTTATCCTTTCATCTTTATTATTTTATTTCTCTACTAACTTAAGTAAACTTTTTCATCTTAAATAAATAATGTATTAATTATTTATTCTTAGAAATTTCAGGATGTTACAAGTCTACCCTCCTTATAAGAGGTTTCGTCATCGAAACCTGCTTAGTCCTTGTAAAAGGAATACTTTCTGTGTTAGCATTCTTTCTTGAACCGGCTTACCTTCCTAACTTACCGGGTTGAGGCGATAGCCACTAGGACGGATCACATAGTCTTTTGCAATTTTGTTCAAAGTAACATATTTTCTAGATTTGGAGTCCCCCGAACCATCATAAGTAATGGGGGATCTCATTTTAATAATTTTAAATTTGGGAAATTGCTTTAAGGATACGGTGTTGATCATAGGATAGCAACTTCTTACCATCCACAAACGAATGGACAAGTTGAGGTATCCAATAGGAAAATAAAACATATTTTACAGAAAACCGTTCGGGAGGACCGAAAGGATTGGTCAACTAAGTTGACCGATGCTCTATGGGCCTACCGAACCGCTTATAAAACGCCAATTGGAACCACTCCTTATAGACTTGTGTATGGAAAGGATTGCCATTTACCGGTTGAAATTGCACAAAGAGCGTTTTGGGCTACTAAACTGGTTACTATGGATTATGATGATGCAGGTAAGGCGAGAAAATTGGCTTTGTGCGAGATCGAGGAGTTGAGAGACGAGGCATACGATTGCGCGTCCGCTTACAAGGCAAAGATGAAGAAAGTTCATGATGCTAACATCCGGTTGACGAATTTTGAAGTTGGTCAACGAGTGTGGTTATACAACACAAGAATGAAGCTCTTCCTAGGTAAGTTGAAAAGTAAGTGGACGGGCCCGTATTTGATTGTAAGAGTAGAGAATCATGGTAAGTACGAGATTGATGATTTCGATGATCATTTGAGGGAAGTGGTAAATGACTATAGATTGAAGCCGTATTTGGAGATGAAAGATATACAGGAGATGGATGAGGAATCGGTGAGTTTCATTGTGACTTCACCGGTCTATGAAGACAATTGAGTTCGAGGCAGTGTCGAGCTGTAGACTTTAAATTCAGCGCTTACGGGAGACAACCCGGGGTTTGTAAGTGCCTGTCCAGTTTGTTTTCATTTTGTTGAGTCTTGTACTTAGTGTCGTCTTGAGTTTTGTGCAGCAAACGCCAAGTGTGGGGAACCTCGTTGAAGAGTTGGAAGTTTGGTAAGCGTTGGTCAAATTACACGTCTTTCCAGGTACGTAAGGGTGTTTTGAGTTTGGAACGTGTTCAGGGTGATGTCGAGATACCGAAGAGTGCGTTTTTGTAAAATTTTGTTTCTGTTAATAGAGCCCATCGCGATACGCGATGGAGGAAGGGCATCAGGCATCTGTGACGTCATCGCGATACGCGATGACGTCACCATCTACCCCATCGCGTTTGCGATGGGGTCAAACCTTAATTAAAATCAATTTGGGTGGCGATGCGCGATCGCCACCCATTTGACCTATAGCGTATCGTGATGGGTCATGGTTGACCCGAATTGTGTATGTATTAACGTCTCTTCTTCTTCTTCTTCTTCTTCTTCTTCCTTCTTGCTTCTTCTTTTCTTCTTCTCCTTCCCGTTATCTCTCCGACGAACAACCACCACCGTCCTCACCACTCCACCACCACACCCAATCACCATAGTCACCCCCACCGCGTCCACCTTCCAGTCACCATCCAACCACCACTATCAGCACCACCACATTCCACCCACCCACCACAGTCACCACCCTTCTCCTTCCCGTCGTCTTTCCGGCGAACACATCACCGCCACCGTCTTCACCATCTACCTCCCACCCCAGTCACCACCACCCATCCACCTACCACCGCCGTCCACCTCCCACCATAACCCACCACCACTGTCACACCACCATCATCTCCGGCGTCCACAGTAACCACCGCCTCCGTCATCTATTTTGTTATCAACTTGTATTTCCGACATCGAAGTACGTGTTTCGGTTATTAAATTTGTCGGGTAGTTGGGTATTTTGATATTGGGTGTCGGGTCGGTTTAGTGTGTTCGTATGCTAACTTGGGGTTGTCGAATTTTCCGGGTTTAAGGAGTTCAGGTTAGTTAGTTTGTTTGGTGTACTTTGAAACTTCACGGGCTTGTCGGGGTTGTGTGTTCATTTAGTTGGGATTTTGGTTTCCGGGGTAGTCGAGGGTTATCGGTTATTTAGTTATGTAGGTTCTCGTTAAACGTGAGGGTGTGGCAAAACGGGTTTGTAAAGTTCAAAATTTCTAATCATTATTTTATTACTAAATTAATGACAGTGAGTGTTCGGTTTTAGCGATTCTTTTGAACTTCAGTTATTAATATTTTCTTAATATTTTGTTTTCAAAACCCGATTTGCCACATCTTCTTTGTTGTCGACGTTTTGGTTGCACTTTAATCGAGACAGTCGGTCAGTTTAGTTTGTTCGTGTCAGTTTCTTAATTAGTATCTGTTTGTTTTGTGTCGGGTCGTGTCCATTGTATGTTTGTTAATCGAGTCGCGTGGACACTTGGCTAGTTTGAATATATTTTTTTGAATTGAAAATTAATTACCCGCCCGTACTCAATCTCCACTCGGGTCGCCACATTGACTGTTGATATATTTGACTTACATGTTTGATTTTGCATATATGTCTGATGCACCAAAGTCTTCGCGCGCAACGGGGCGCAAGAGACAGAGGACTGGGCCCCGTACCATACGGTACGATGGTGAGGAGGTACAGAATGTCCCTGGCATCGAGCCGGCGGATATCATTGGCAATGGACACCGTACGCAGCACCAGGTGCTCAGGTTCCTTATCACGACCGAGGAGTACATGCGGTTTACTCGCATTTGAGGTATGCAGCTTTTGGGTATGAGGTCGTTTGATTGGGTTTTATTAGGTACTTTAGAGGCGGAGGACAGGCTCCGAGGATTGATTTCGGATGGATGGCTGGCAGTGCTCCAGTGTGACTCGATACCATACGTCTAGCTCACACGCGAGTTTTACTCGACATTCTCATGCATGGCCACCGATTTCGAGTAAAAATAGACGCATTTACTGAGTATTTTATTTGTTTTAGTTTTATTTTATAGTTTAAATATTTAAACTTTCAAGAATTTGCAATTCTCACCCAAAACTCTAATTTTAATTCATTCTCGTTTCCATCTACAAACTTCAGGGACCTGATATGTAATTATGATATTATAATATATAACATATATATAACCAAAACCTGGTCCGACTAGTTGACCCAAAAACCCGACCCGCGGCCCCAAACCATTCAAAAAACCTTCAATTCCCGCTCAATCGATCATACCAAATATGGAATCTAGCATATTCGGCCGAATAAACGCGTAACCGACACTCAATTATAGTAGGAGCGTGTTAATTAGTCTGCAATTTGATAAACCAACCATTTTAAGCCTAAACAAACCCTAATTTGGGATCTTATATAATCCCTTCGCATTATACCAATTAATCTGGCAGAAATCACTTCCTCCTCGTCGCCACCATTTCCCCTATAACCAATTCCGTTAACATTAACATCATGTCACTCAAATTCCCCCCTCATTTGGCCGCAACTTCTCCGATCTATTTCACCATCTTAACCACTTCTTTAATTCAATTAAAAGGTACGTAAGGAATCGCGAATGACCATAGATCAATAGCCCTAAACTGGTTTGATCGAACATGAACCAGATTATCCAATTGGATAATCTAGGGTTCATGTCCCTTTAAAGATGGGTTTATAAATTTTCGGATATGCAAGTTAACAACTAGCCATGTTGGCTCAGTTGGCTAGCCCACTGATTAACATACGCTAGGTCGCGGGTTCGAACCCTACCCAGCCGGTTTTGATATGTTTTATTTTTATTTTTATTTTTCTCCCTCTCTTTTTATTTGTTTAAAGATTAACTATCATTTACCAAATAAACATTCATATATTATAAAACCGACAACCTTAAGTCGTGTTCTCGTCATCTAAAACCCGGTTTTTTGCTATTTATTATTTTACACTTTTCAACAAGTTTCATTTATATTAATATACAATTATAACATTCAATAAACATAAATTGGACAAACCGAACCTTTAGTCTTGTTATTTTCTCGTCATTAACTTTAAATTTTTCTCCATAAAATCTTTATATATATGAATATAGGTGTGATAACAACTTGCTTAATAACCCAAGTTTTTGTTCATTTTAAAGGCTAACATTTGTTTTAGTTTTTACAACTTTATGTATACATTATTTTATTAAACATCTATTTTATTAACGTGAAGAAAGCAAACATATAATAATAATAATAATAACCACCTAATTGAGACCCAAGATCTGTCTTATTATTTTCTCTTTAATATTTAACTCACTTTATCGTTAACATCTAGGATTAATTGTTGGCAAATCTCGGGAAGCTTGATCATTTTCCATCCTAGCGTTTTCTTTTATTATCTCGTCCTCGTTTATCCCTCATTAAAGGTAAGTAAATTCACATCCCCCTTTTTACCATTTTAAGTTTTGGGGGCGTTATGCGTTCACAATTAAATTATTGTTTTCACTACGATTCCACTATATGCGTAATTGAAATTGCTCGATTAGTTGATATGTGAAAATCTGACTATGTGCTTACTTTATGTTGGTTGGTATCCTCATCCTCATCCTCATCCTCATCCTCATCCTCATTAGTATGATCATACGTCGTCGAATTAGCTCGTTATCAAAATGATTCGAGTGAAAATACAACTTTTATTTATTGTTACACTAGGTGTAGTGATTTACAATTATCGCGCGGAATTGTCATTTTATTATTATATATACTCAAAATCGTGGTTTACATGCTCAACTTTATGTTGACAATATATATATTTTCACGTATGGCTCAGGTAGCTTTATCGGATGAATCACGTATTGAAAGTAGATGAGACCTTAGGTTGCTTGATGATTGAAGAACATTTTTTTCTTGTTTTAAATTATTTATTATCGATTTGTAACTTTATTGTTAAGACAACGTTTGTGCTTTTGAAAATTGATATATGAATGAATAATTTAGATATTGACACGTGTATTTTTACTTAGTGTCTTCTGAGCTATGATACAATCAATGTCGCGCCCCGTTATGTTCCGCCGTAGGTTGGGGTGTGACAGATTGGTATCAGAGCCGAAGGCTATAACATAAGTGGTTAGACGTAACGACCTAGTAGCATGCTTAGGGTCCATATACGTGTTCCTATACGTGCACCCTACTTGTTTAAATTTTTGTACATAGCTTAGCATATTTATATTGTTCATCATATAAAATTTTAGACAAAAAGCACACACTTAATCCAAGGCTATGTCTCACCCTCCAAAATTATTTTTTTTAAAACTCTAGGACGATTTTTATCGGGAAATTCCTTAGGAAATCCCACCTTTTTGCTCCCCTCTCCTTGAGGATGATTCATGGGACGGATATGTAGTAATTGGAAGATGGACACACTTGTTTACCGAACCCTTGACACCAAGGCTTGCGAGCCTAAGGAAGTGCAATGCTCATAAATCTCAATCAACCGCGAGACCTGGTTGCCTTCCTGGAGTGTTCGGTAAGGGTGAGGAACTTATTAGGCCAAAGCATGTCACACCAAACATACCCGAATCTACTACCCTCATTGTATCAACGTGGTCATGTGACGATCACATCCTTAAATTTATAACCGAATTCACGGTGATTTCGTGGCTAAACTCGGTTTTTCCGTATTGTGTTTTGTTGATCGTATGGATGAAGTATGTTCAATGGGGTGGTTCCCGAACTACTTCAACCATCTACCTCAACACCCCCCTCAAATTCGATTTTCGATTGATTTTGTTTATTTGATTTTCTGTATTTTTCATTTGTTGGAAGGACCCATGGTGATACATGAAGCCCTAACCAATAAATGAACCCTAGTTACATTTTAAGTTATGATTTCTCAAAAGTTAAAAATAATAAGACTTGTTAATTCAAATTTTCATCAGTATTGGGAATTCTCAATCTCAAACACAATCACAACCTCAAACTGCTAATATAATACACGAGTATCAACTTACACCAAATATTTAAATCACTTTTAAATTAAGATTTATTGATTCAAATTATCCTTACACTCAGATTTATTTTCATCCTCGTAATTAAATACAAATTCATCATTTATTAAGACTCGACTATCACAAGTTAGTTAATCAAACAACTTACACTCGAATATTGAGTGATTTACAAATTCCTCATTTATTTATCTTATCACATTGTTAAAACATCAACAACATTATTTCATAATTTAATAATCGAATGATCTTCTTGTACTTATGGTATCATTCGCATAAACTTTACTCGAGTATTTAATCTAAAATTTCTAAATTGGTTAATACTTATTAATTTATCAAACTTTGATAAAACGCATTTACCCATCAAAATCATCTGATTAAATCTCAAAATAGATTCTAACTTATCCTTAAGTTAGGAGTTGACGCTAGCTAAACACATTTTAAGCTCAATTTTCTTAATGAGTTCATTTGTGGTTTACACAACTCATTTCTTAAAAAAATAATATATATATATATATATATATATATATATATATATGTCCTTATTAATTGTAAAAGGTGTTAAACTAGAAATTTCTTATAATCAAAGAGTTAATCAACTGGTCACTCGCAAAATAAATACAATTCAAGAGATTGAAACCAAAACAACTCAATATTGTGCGCCATACAAACTTTTGAAAATTTTAACTCACTTACCCCTGCTTATCCTTGTTGGTGCATGTTTTGTAACAGATGATCTTTTGTGTTTGTTAGAATTGAGAGCAACGGTCAAAGGGGAGTCTGTTGGTGCATTTTGTGACCGTCTCTATGCAATTCTGATCAGCGGAAACGAAGTACGAAGTTTGAACAACTTCGCCATAGGCGAAGTTGTAACAACTTCGCCATAGGCGAAGTTAGAACAACTTCGCCATAGGCGAAGTTATAACAACTTCGCCTACTGGCCCAAGCCCAAGCCCGCGAAGTTGTTTTGTCTATATATATGTGTCTTGTTTAGGTTTAAGTATCCAGAAAGTTAGAGGGTTTTGTGATCAGTTTATTTGTCTAGAGAGAAACCGAGAGGGAGAGTCGTGTGGGACGGCCCGAGGTAGAGCTCACCTCGGGTCGTCCGTCATTTGTTTTCGTGTTTGGTATGTAACGAGTTATGATTATTATATGAAAGGATCTGCAGATGTGTTTATCCCATTCGTGTGTTTCTTCGTGTATGTGTTTGTGTGTAATCGTGTTCTTCGTCTTCTACACCAATAAACGAGTCTAGGAGGATTCCGCACTCCTAGACCTCGTGCGGATCTCGTATCGATCGGCGACGCCCCGGGTGGGACTTACAAGTGGTATCAGAGCCTTAGGCTCTTATGCTATGGTTCGAGATCTGCGTTTTGGTGTTTCTGGCACGTTTCTGATGCGTTTTTGGCCGAACAGCCGCCGCAGGCAAAGTTATGGGGTTCAGGCGAAGTTGTCGCTTAAATTTTAGGGTTTAGGCGAAGATATAAGGTTAAGCGAAGTTATGTACAGGCGAAGTTATGGACAGGCGAAGTTATGGACAGGCGAAGTTAAGGAGGGGCGAAGTTGACTTTAGGCGAAGTTAAAAAAAAAAAAAGTTTTCGTCTGTATGGCCAGGTGTACGCGATTATTGTGAGACCGAAGACGTTGTTCCGTCAATGAGTGAAACTTGTTATCTCTTGGTCTTACGTGTGAACAAATACGTGTCAACTCTGGATATGGAGTTAAGGTTGTGAATGGGATATTGATTGAAACTGGATATTGACACATATTTGGGTGTTTGTGGGCAACGAAATTGTTGTTGTTCGAGGTTGACCAACTGAAGAAAGTCAAATTGAACTGAAGGTTTTTGTCATTACTGGATTGCGGTCAGAGCATATTATTTATGTTATTTTCAAGGCGTTCGAGAATTGGATCCTGAAACGTGATGCTTATTTATTAAAGTGAAAATTCTGGAACAAGTTGGATTTAATCGGGAATTAAAGTGTTTATGTTCTTGATCGTTATCCATGGTGATTGAAGATGCTTCGGATTAATTAATGGTCATGTGTGTTAGATTCTGTCAAGGTGGTTTTGTGATGAAATTGATCACTTGATGTTGAGTAGTTGAAGATTAAACCTTATCGTATGCCGACGTGTTGGTGAAGTTGTGGAGGGAGCCCAACTTCACGTGTTGGTGAAGTCCGAAGGACTCACGTGATTGGTTGAGATGATCAATTAGGCACGGGGATGCATGCATTTCAAAGACCTCAATCTATATAGTCGGAGAAGCTTACACTGAATGGGAGATCGGATATGGAAGACGCTGGGTGATTGGTAGATTTGTGAAGCTACAAGACAGTTTCAGACACGACTGGTTGAAGAGCAAACAGAAGATCATCAGTTAAGAGGGAGTCTGTTGGTGCATGTTTTGTAACAGATGATCTTTTGTGTTTGTTAGAATTGAGAGCAACGGTCAAAGGGGAGTCTGTTGGTGCATTTTGTGACCGTCGCTATGCAATTCTGATCAGCGGAAACGAAGTACGAAGTTTGAACAACTTCGCCATAGGCGAAGTTATAACAACTTCGCCTACTGGCCCAAGCCCAAGCCCGCGAAGTTGTTTTGTCTATATATATATGTGTCTTGTTTAGGTTTGAGTATCCAGAAAGTTAGAGGGTTTTGTGATCAGTTTATTTGTCTAAAGAGAAACCAAGAGGGAGAGTCGTGTGGGACGGCCCGAGGTAGAGCTCACCTCGGGTCGGCCGTCATTTGTTTTCGTGTTTGGTATGTAACGAGTTATGATTATTATATGAAAGGATCTGCAGATGTGTTTATCCCATTCGTGTATGTGTTTGTGTGTAATCGTGTTCTTCGTCTTCTACACCAATAAACGACTCTAGGAGGATTCCGCACTCCTAGACCTCGTGCGGATCTCGTATCGATCGGCGACGCCCCGGGGGGGACTTACAATCCTCATCACCAATCACACTTGCAAAACGCAAGTGAAATCGTCAAGTTGTACTATTCCTCGACAATCCACCTCAACCCAAACATAACATCCTAAACGAGGAAAGGCTTACGTCAAAATTCACCGTCATGCTCCTTTTGTATCTACCATCCTCCCATTTCATTCTATGTTCTCATAGGAAACCATCATTTCATCGTCGTTTGTTGAATTCTCACGACTGCCATATGACTACTATGATCACCAAAGCTATATTGTTAATAAAAAACAACCCTCAACCTTGACACAGACCGAGACGCCTCAAGAAGAAAACCATGCACTGGTCCGCACCCGTTGTGCTTCACCTGTAACCGTTGTCGCTCTGCTAAATCCTTGTGCCAGCTATGCACATCGCTATGGCCACCTTGCTAACTTTTGTCGTACCCTGCCTAGTGTACAGACCATCTCACAAACAGCCTACCGCTCATACTCAACCTGGTGTTCTTAATAACCGCACTTGATACCATCACAGAGACCCAAATCATCCCCGGAATATGTGCCTTCAACTTGCTCTTATTCATCAAGTCAAACCTATCAACCCCACATCCTTCAAGTCTCCTTAGTCATTCAGAGTCCTTATTACCTCACCAATTCCATACCCACAAGCTCAAGTTACCCATTTATACCATATTGAAAACCCAAATTATGCAACCCCAGATTACGAAATCAACCTATTTGAGCTACTCCAAGATAATCTACTCTGACCTTTCTGAACTAAATTTCTCATGGTACTTCTTGTCACATTAACCCCCCCCCCCAAGAGATCCGAAGACTTATATTGTGTTCTTTAGTCGATCTTAGTTATTTTTAGTCTTTTCTCAATTATAAATTTATAACGTCTTTCATGGCATCAAATTATTTCAGTATAAACTAATAACATTTCACGTATTTTACGAATAAAGTTCACATTAATTAAGTGGATTGGTTATTAAAACATATATCTGCCTCATTTTTTACCCTCCTCAACCATCCCAAATCATTTTATTAACCTCAACTATTAATAAATTATTTCTTTACAACTTTAAGGACTTGTCCTAGAAATTTTTGAACTTTTTCCTAATTTATAGTCATACATTTTTAAAACTTGTGCACCCTCACAAATTAATGTTTTCAAACGCTTTTGTAACCCACACGATGGAACGAATTATGCCGACCATCCGACGACCTAAGTAATTATAGATGCATACATAATTACCCAAGTCCTCGCATGGAAAACATGATACGTACAATCGTGTGTCATAATCCTAGAACCAATGGTAGTTTGGGATAACGGTATAATGTTGAGATGATAAGAACATGGTGAATACGCCGCTGGTACATCCTATATATAAATGTTCTTATCGGATTGTCATTAGTAGCATTATTCTATTACTTTAAGTTTCGGGTTATGATAAATTTTAGATTTGTAAGCTTTCTTTCTGTAATATGATTAGTTTTATATTTCAACTAACCCATGTTCCATATTATTTTAAATCATAATTGTAGGTTCCCTGGACGGATCACACGAGATATCTCGGTCTACTCAGGTGCGGAATCCCTGCGTAGATCGTTACGAGCGTAGAAAGCAAACCAAACAAACACACATGAATAAACCGAAACACGTTATATATTAATAACTGAACTCACGTGATATGAATCACTGATACAGACTCTCGGTTAACTCAAACGACTAACTTCACGATTCACTATTCACTCTAAACAGCCCGTAACCTAGGACTTTATATACACGACAACTTCGCCTGATATGTTCAGGCGAAGTTGTCCATAACTTCGCTTGTTCAACAAGTTCGCCTAGGCGAACTTGTTAACAACTTCGCTTAAACAAAAACATAAATAATATTACAGACTCGATTACAGACACTAGACTATGAACTACTGACATTTATGCACCAACAGACTCCCCCTTGGCAGTAGCTTCATATCTTGATCTTTAAGCACTTGTCTTGTAATCTTCACGCATGCACTCCTTCTCTAACACATACCGTGACTACTCGCTGATACTTCCTCGCTTCGTCTTTCCAAGCAGGAATATAGAATATCTTCTTTTCATTCAACACTTGCAGATCAGCTTTCGATAAGTTAACAAGATGCATCGGATCATACACCCTCAGCACTTCTTGTTCGTCTTCGTCTTCCATCATGGCTTCAGCAGTCTGGCAATCAACATACCACCATTTAAGATTCTTCAACACATCTTGAGGCATAATCTTCATTGGAACCTCCTTAGTGCATCGAATCGGTTTGTACTTCATTACCATCCATGGCTTGCCATCTACTCTCATTCCCCTTTCTTTATATTCCACTAGCTTTCCCTTCTGTGGCTTTAATATCTCAAACTTCTTCTCTTTTATGCTTTCTTTCCACACGATCTTCCCAATAACCCTTGCCATGTTGTCGTCGCTTCTATTGATCAGCCCCAATCTAGCCAAATCCTTCACCTCACATTCAGGCAATGTATTGAGAGATCTCAACGTTCTTTTAAAATACTGAATCCCATCAAAACGTTTCACCACAAACAACTTTAGCTGTTCATCATATAGCCAACAAATAATTCCTTTCTTCGACTCAGCATAGCCTTTGATATTATAACTCTTCTTGAACATGGTTGGAACAGCAGGCTTCTTAGTTTTAATAAACCAATGAGCACAGCCTTCCTTCCACCTAGGCTGCTCCTCCCACTCAGTCTCATCATTTTCCATCTCAGTACCCATATGGGCTTTCTCAACATCTGGGATCTCGTGTTCAACATTTTCTTCAATTATTTCACCTTCTTCAATCTCATCTTCAATCACAATCTGTGCTCCAATCTTCTTAATCTCCTCAATAGGCAGCACATCATCATCAAACATCACATCATCCTCTAGCATATCATCATCCAATTCTTTCAACGCATCGATCACATCATCATCATCATCAACCATCACCACCTCATCACCACCAACTGCACCTGCAGACTCCCCCTGAGCTGTGGAAGTCCCAAGAGCTTGAGTAGTTCTTGGCAACTCACCACCTGCACCTTTCGGTGCATTGGGATCATCGTCTCTGTTATTTCTCTTCTTCGTCCTTAACTCGTCGCCTCTACAGCCTGTCTCCCCCTGAGATGCCAAGAACTCCTTCATAGCATCTATAATTCGCCCATGTTCATCCAGGAGGGACGATTGTAATTGATTCTCTGCTACAAGGCGCTGAATAGCCTGGGTCTGGATAAAGTTTATCCTTGATTGCTTTGCTACGACCCGTTCAAGTGCAGCTATTCTCTCCGAGTCTGATAGGGTTGCATCGAAATCAAACCTCATGTTAGATGTATCTTGAGTATACTCAGCAGGGATCTCGAATGTAACCGGGACATCAGAAGCAGTTGTGGACGTAACCGCAGGTGGTATCGTGACCAACAACCCTGCAGTTGCAACGACGGTAGACTCTACAAATTGTGCCACCACCTCTGAAGGAGTAAGCGTTGGAGGTGGTAACGACACAATCTTCGGAGTCGTCGTCTGTAGTGTGATGGATGGGATGCCAACAGCTGATGTAGCCACCACGGGAACATCCACGGCACTTAAACCTTTGACCTGAACAGAAGTAGGAACAATCGACATACCTGACAGTGCGGATGGAGCAAAACGTACAACCCTTGAAGTCTCTCCAGCTCCCATACCTGCACCTGTCCTTTCACGTCTTGATCGTCTAATCAGCTTGTGAATATCCTCTTCTTCTTCTTCTGACTCAATATCATCAACTGTCCACTTTCTCTTCCCAATCGTCCTTTCTCGTCTCACCAACATCCTTCTCGCCTCATCCATAACATCATCAAGATCTGAGTCAGCCACCGTCGTAGCTGCTCTAGTAACACGCACTTCCCTAACCTGTGCAGCAGAAACCTGCACCTCTTCTTGTGGATCAAAACGGTCCATGTCGAAGAATCCTTGGCCGCCAAATGCAGCATCAAGGTCTACATCCTCCTCAGCCGACACCACAGGCACAGTAGGTACATCTCGAGTTGCTCCTGCCTGTTGTGGTTGAGGGTCTCTGAACTCATCCCCCCGAGCTGGCACATACCCCGGGTTTATTAAGAACCCAAAGAGTGGAGTATGCCTTGGACGACGTTCAGGCTTGCTCCTCGCACTCGAAGTACGGCATTGAGCAAAGATACGTTTGCTCACACTCTCCACGTATCGTATTGGGCGTCGTTGAGGCAAAGTTGGAGCCACATGGTTCAAGATCATCTGTATGAATCTTGGATACATTATGAACCGCTCACGAGCCATCACCCTCCTCTGTCTGTCGATCTCATAAAAGACCATCTGACTAAAGCTATAACGTTTGTTATAGGTCAGAGCAGTCATTGCGGACTGCATGGTCGCACCCATACCGTCAGTACCCGCCTTCCTCCCAGACATACACACAATCATGACGTGCATGAGGAAGCGCCACTGATCGAGCAGGAACCCCTTCCGTCTCTGGGTATCGCCCAAGGGACCCGAATATCCCATTCGTAGGAATGCTCCATCACGAAACGGAGCCACAAACTCCGTAGGGTCATCCTTAGTCTCCTCACCGAACCGTAAAGCCACCCGTATTTGTTCAGATGAGAACTGAACCTCCAGATTGTTGACGGTTGCTTGCATAACCGGGGGCTCAACGCGGCAATCGTATTCCACAGTCTGCCAGAAATCCTCGATATTTGGTAAGGAAATCGGCAGAGTCGTAGTGATTGCGTGGAATATCCTCGAGCGCAGGACGAATGTGATTATCTCCCGGTAATCCTCCACACCACTCGCTTCCGGGTCTAAGGTGATGAACATGTTGTGACCCGGGAAGAATTGTCTCTGATTATCTCCGTCATCGCCTCCAGCACCTCCAGCACCTGCTACTGCAGCCATATCTGCAACAAACGAACCAAGTTAGATACACGTTAAGGTTTAACACAAGTTCGCTTATTACCATGGGCGAAGTTGTGATAACTTCTGTATAGGCGAAGTTAAAGTTGGGGCGAAGTTGGGAACAACTTCGCTTCATCTTTAAGTTCGTCTAATAATTAAAATTTAAAAGGTCCAGGCGAAGTTAATGATAACTTCGCCTCACCACAACATCGCCTCAGGCGAAGTTACGGATAACTTCGCCTAAAACTTAAGTTCGCCTGAATCTGAATCGGCGACAGTGAGATCGATTCAAACATCGAAAATCTGGTGTTTCGGCCAATTTAGACGATTAAGGAGACTAAAACACATGGTATTAAGTCAGTCCGGACGATCAGTTTGCTCATGAACACGTAAAACAAGTTTTGAAATCGGGTATAGGTTTCGAACGTCCGAGGTCGTTAACCGGGTGTCGAAACAACCTAGGATTAACAACATCGAACATCGAGTATAAGATATAGAACCCAAACACACCTTGAATACTGATTGAAATCGGAAAAAAAATAATCGGATGAAAAACGGATTAAGTTCGCTGTGATAATCGAGGATAAGTTCGCTGATATTTCAAATAATGAACTGATGACCTTTGAAAATCCTTATATAGGGGCGAAGTTATACAGGCGAAGTTACAGTTAACTTCGCCTAGGCGAAGTTATTCACAAGTTCGCCTGTTTTACAACATCGCCTATATTTACAAAATCAACCCTTATAAATTGAACATTTTGCAATTAACTTTTAAAACTTCCCTTTAAGAATAAAATGACACGATCAAGTCCAAGTAACCAGATACAAAATTATAAAAACTACCTAAGTACAAGAAACTTTTAAAAATTAAAGTATAAGGGATCAAATTTCAGTCTCGATAGGGACTACTACGTTTTAGAAAAGATCCGAACAGGAATCATACTAACTACGTGACTGTCACATAGATCCGTGTTTAGCTGTATTATGACATATAGAGACAGGGTGTAAGCAGGTAATATACTTAAGATGGTTTTCATCGTTTCTGTGATACGAGTTAGGTTCAATTAAGCTCAAAAATTAAGTGGGCAACAACTCAGAGATTATGATGCCTCCTATCTATTCTCAAAGCGTATTTGGCTTTCCCCAAGTCACCCCGAATTGACTTCGACCCTTAGTGTATGATTAAGTTGTAAGTACTCTTCATCTACTTCCCGTTCTCTTTCTTACTCCATGATTAAGAAGTCTTGATGTTTTGAACTCTAGAATGTTTTCATAACACATAAATTTATTATTATTATTATTTTTTTTTTTCAAACATTCATATAGACTTCAGAGTAGTAAACAACTGCAAGTCCCGAATCTGGATCACTGCAGTTTCTTGAAACGCTATCTTCACGGGAATCAGAACACTTACGGGCTCGTGTATGACTGGGTAATCGCTTTTCTGCCTATCATTCGGAAAGATATATATGAAGACATGCAAAACTCGTAAGGAGTTTCCACGTAAAATCAAGTAGTTTTAGTTTGTATCACATCTACTTTTACGCACCATAAAAAGTTACCATGACATACAATGACTGTCCTAAAGCCTTTTAAGCCTAATAACTTCACTAGTTAAGCACACAGAATCAGTATATCTATCATTTTCCAAGGTTGGATCAATTTTCTGTTAAACATAGCAAACGAACTTCTTACGAAGTAGTAGACTTGAAAAATAATTTCATATCCCTCAAAAAAAAATTTTTAACATTAATCGCCCGACCAAAACAAAGTCTTCAGGTAAACGGCTATCCCGAAGATCCAATGGATCAGCTGGACCGACCACATACTAGTATGTGTCCTTCTAACTAATTAATATGATCGACTAATTTTAAGCGAAAAAAATGAAAACTCATCATAAACCGCCCCGGTCACTTTCAGTTATCTGGTTAATGGCTATCCTCAAAATATACAAGTAGAAAAGGAGGACCAAACATATCCTAAGACATGTCCTTCAAACTGTGGTAACCGACATACTTTTAAGCGATAGTGATTTTTTTTTTTTTAATATAACTTGAAAAGCATGGTTACTCGGGATTGATCATCCCATTCAACTCAATAAGGTTTTGAAATCTCGTTTTGTCAAACGCTTTAGTATAAAGATCAGCGAAATTATCAAGCGTATCCACCTTTTCAAGCACAATCAGTTTCTTCTCAGCACAATCCCGTATAAAATGATGACGTATGTCAATATGTTTAGTTTTACTATGCTTCACGGGATTGTTAGTTACTGAGATAGCAGCTGTGTTATCAATGCAAATAGGTGTAAGTAAGAAATTCAGACCATAGTCGCGCAACTGTTGTTGAATCCAAAGAACCTGGGAGCAGCAGTTGGATGCTGCCATGTATTCTGCTTCACAGGTTGAAATTGCGACCGAAGTCTGTTTCTTGCATTGCCACGACACCAATCTGCCACCAAGAAACTGACATCCTCCAGTTGTTGACTTCCGACTCTGATTGCACCCTCCATAATCAGAATCTGTGTAAGCGACTAGCTCCAAGTCTCCTCCTCTCGGGTACCACAACCCCAGCTTCGGTTTGCCCTTGAGATACCGCAAGATCCTCTTCACACCCTTCATGTGAGATTCCTTTGGGTTTGCCTGAAAACGAGCACAAAGACAAACAGCAAACATTATATCATGCCTAGAAGCAGTTAAGTACATTAAAGAACCTATAATAGCCCGATACTGAGTTGGGTCCACATCTGCATCACCGTCTGACTCAGCACCCAATTTGTGATTGACGCAGATTGGAGTGTCGAATGGAGTGCTGTCCTCCATCTTGAAGCGTTTGAGCACATCATGGACATACTTGGTCTGATGAATGAACATCCCATCCTTCTTCTGATCAACCTGCAATCCTAAAAAGAAAGTTAGTTCACCCACATCACTCATTTCAAACCTCTTTTTCATGACGGCCTCAAAATCTTGACACATGGAGACTCTTGATGCAGCAAAGATAATGTCATCCACGTATACTTGCACCAGCAGGAAGTCGCTTCCATCTCTCTTGATGAACAACGGGCTATCTATCTTCCCTCTTTCAAACCCATTTTCAAGCAAGTAATCTGATAAAGTTGAATACCAGCCACGATGTGCCTGATGTAGTCCATACAATGCCTTGCTTAACTTGTACACGTGATCAGGAAAGTCTGGGTCAGGAAAACCCGGAGGTTGCTCAACATACACTACCTCATCAACTTTCCCATTCAGAAACGCACTCTTCACATCCAACTGAAATACCTTCATCTTCTTATAAGCAGCGAACGCCAAAAACAATCTAATGGCTTCCAACCTTGCGACAGGAGCGAACACTTCATTATAATCAATCCCCTCTTGTTGATTAAATCCTTTCACAACTAGCCTCGCCTTGTTTCTTATGATAATCCCTTTCTCATCTCTCTTGCACTTAAACACCCATTTTGTGCCTATCGCATGCACATTTTTCGGTTTTTCAACCAAATCCCATACTTCCATTTTCTTGAACCGAGCCAACTCTTCTTGCATGGCTTCGACCCACGAGCTGTCCTTTAAAGCCATTTGATAATTCTTCGGCTCAATCTGGCTGATAAAGCAGGTGTACAAGCATTCGTTGATTATCCCTGTCTCCTTGATGCTTGTGTAAACACAGGTGTGCTCATTCAAGCTACGTCTTGTTTGTACACCGGAGGACACATCACCAATCACATTCTCCAAAGGGTGATCTTTATGAATTCTCGTGGTCGGAACAGAACCGACATGCAAATTGTCTTCCAAGTTAGAAGAGAGCTCGTCAATGGTTGTTTCATGCTGAGAGTGAAATGGATTGAAAAATTCTTCTTCAGTCGAGGCAGTAGGGGTATCGACAGCATTTGATGAGGAAGGTTGACATTTATCGATCAGCTGTCTTTGCAATAGGTTTTCTTCCTCATCAAGGATCATCTTCGTAGCAACTCTCTATTCTTCTTCAGCAATATCCAAATACGGTATGTTAAAAGACTTAAAAAGTTTAACATAGTCGAAAAACTCAGCAGGTCCGTTGCTTGGTTTTGGCGGTTGATAACTTGTGATATCGGTGTTACACACCACCTCAACCTTGATGGTCGATGTATTGAAGACACGTCTGTTGGGAGTCCCAACAACATAACCGACTAAGATTCCTTCATCGGCTACTTCACCAAATTTAGAATTTGTCTTCAAAATCGAACAAGGGGACCCGAATGGTTCAAGACCACTCAAGTTGGGCTTTCTCCCATGCATAAGCTCATAACACGTTTTACCAAGTCTTTTAACAGTTAAGACTCTATTCAGAACATAACAGGCTGTAGCAACAGCTTCAGCCCAAAACACCACAGGAAGCTTCGAATCAGCCAGCATTGTTCTGGCTCCTTCAATTAATGTTCTGTTCTTCCTTTCAGCCACTCCATTCTGTTGCGGTGTATACGGAGCGCTGTATTGGTGTTCAATCCCTCTCTGAAGACAGAAGATCTCCATCTCAAAATTCTTGAACTCCGTTCCATTGTCACTTCTGATGAACTTAACCCTTTTGTCCATAACGTTCTCAACTTTGGTAATCAAATTCTTCACCATCTGAGCCGTTTCGTCTTTTGATTTCAGGAAATACACCCACGAATATCGTGAGTAGTCATCAGTGATCACCAAGCAATAAGAAGTTCCTCCTAGACTTTTTGCATTCACGGGACCGAAGAGATCCATGTGAAGCAACTCCAGAGTACTGGCAATTGACTTTCTTGGTGAGATGGGATTTCTTGTGCTGCTTTCCCTTCTTGCACGCTATACATTTATCTTCAAAATTGAAATTCTTCAAGGGAACGCCCAGCACAAGTCCATTCCTGACAATGTGGTTCATCTTCCGAAGATGAATGTGCCCCATTCTCCTATGCCACAATTCGGACTCTGATTCACTCGCTTTTGTCATAAGGCATGATTCTGCTGTGGCCATTTCAGTTGATCTCATATCCATAATATATGTATTTCTTTCACGTGGAGCCTTTATCACAATCCATCCTCTGGTATCTGAAAACCAGGTTTCAACCCGATCGCCTCATTCTTTGTAAAATGAACGGTGTACTCCTTATCACAGATCTGCGACACACTCAGCAGATTGTGCTTCAATTCTTCTACAAAGTTAACCTTCTCCAAAGTCATCTTTCCGTTTGACACCGTTCCCATTCCAGTAATCTTGCCACCACTTTCACCGGCAAAGCTAACTCTCCCTCCTTGAACAGGTTTCAAATCCTGTAACAAGTATTTGTTACCCGTCATGTGCCGGGAACAGCCGCTATCTACAACCCAAAGATTGTTGGCAGCCCTGTTCAACTGTTCCTGCACAATAAAGCAAAAGATTAGAATTTAGGGACCCAAGACCAATTGGTCTTGGATCTATACATCCCAAACTTTGGCTTTCCAAAGTTAGTATCTCGAAAATTCCTGTAAGTCCTATTAGGAAACCTCCTTGAAGATTGATTGTGAGGCCTACCAAACCTTTGTGAATTGAAAGAACTATAACTGTGGTTTGGTTATTAGCAGTGTAAAACTGAGATTTGTTTCTATGAAAACCTGAATTAGTCACATTTTTGAATTTTAAATGGTTTTCATTTTTAGCAGCATGATAATAACTATTAGGTTTATTCTCAGCTTTAGTAGGCCTTACACCTCTGAATCGCTGCTTTAGAGGGCATCTCTCTCTCTATTATATCAAGGATA